>NC_060181.1:18573835-18873835 GCF_021184085.1 Oncorhynchus gorbuscha | reverse complement strand
GGTGTAACTCAGTCAGGTTTGTAGGCCTCCTTGTTCGCACACACTTTTTCAGTTCTGCCCAAAAATGTTCTATGGGATTAAGGTCAGGGCATTGTGATGACCACTCCAACACCTTGAGTTTGTTGTCCTTAAGCCATTTTGCCACAACTTTGGCAGTATGCTTGGGGTCATTGTCCATTTGGTAAACCCATTTGCAACCAAGCTTTAACTTCCTGACTGATGTCTTGAGATGCTGCTTCAATATATCCACATAATTTTCCTTCCTCGTGAAGCCATCCATTTTGTTAAGTGCACCAGTCCCTCCTGCAGCAAAACACCCCCCACAACATGATGCTGCAAACCCACATGCTTCATGGTTGGGATGGTGTTCTTTGGCTTACAAGCCTCCCCCTTTTTCCTCCAAACATAACGATGGTCATTATGGCCAAACAGTTCTATTTTTGTTTCATCATGCAAACCGTGGCTTTTTTATGGCGGTTTTGGTGCAGTGGCTTCTTCCTTGCTGAGCGGCCTTTCATTTTATGTAAATATAGAACTCGTTTTACAGTGGATATAGATACTTTTTTGCACTTTTCGCACCAAAGTACGTTCATCTCCAGGAGACAGAAGGTGTCCCCATCCGGTGGTATGACGGCTGCGTGGTCCCATGGTGTTTATAATTGGGTACTATTGTTTGTACAGATGAACGTGGTACCTTCAGGAATTTGGAAATTGCTCCCGAGGATGAACCAGACTTGTGGAGGTCTACAATTGTCTTGGCTGATTTCTTTTGATTTTCCTATGATGTCAAGCAAAGATGCACTGAGTCTGAAGGTAGGCCTTGAAATGCATCCACAGGTACACCTCCAATTGACTCAAATTATGTCAATTAGCCTATCAGACGCTTCTAAAGCCATGACATAATTTTCTGGAATTTTCCAAGCTGTTTAAAGGCACAGTCAACTTATGGTATGTTAACTTCTGACCCACTGGAATTGTGATACAGTGAAATATAAGTGAAATAATCTGTCTGTAAACAATTGTTGGAAAAATTACTTGTGTCATGCACAAAGTAGATGTCCTAACCGACTTGCCAAACTATAGTTTGTTAACAAGACATTTGTGGAGTGGTTGAAAAACGAGTTTAAATGACTCCAACCTAAGTGTATGTAAACTTCTGACTTCAACTGTAAGTTGAATGGACTCACTCTGTGTGCAATAATAGTGTTTAACATGATTTTTGAATGACTGCCTAATTACTGTACCCCACACATACAATCATATGTAAGGTTCCTCAGTCAAGGGAGTGAATTTCAAGCACAGATTCAAGCACAAAGTCCAAGGAGGTTTTCCAATGCCTCGCAAAAAAGGTCACCTATTGGTAGATGGGTAAATATTTAAAAAAGCAGAAACTGAATGTATCTTTGAGCATGGTGAAGTTATTAATTACGCTTTGGATGGTGTATCAATACACTCAGTCACTACAAAGTTAAAGGCATCCTTCCAAACTCAGTTGCCTCAGAGGAAGAAAACTGCTCAGGGATTTCACCATGACAGTTACACAGTTTAATGGCTCTGATAGGAGAAAACTGATGATGGATCAACAACATTGTATATATAATTAAATAGAGTGGTCTGCACTTTATCACAATATACTCTACATCAGGCGAGCAAAATCTAGAGAATTCCTTAGATTTTGTGCACCAGCTGTTGTTTACAAATATGCATTTTGTGCCCCCCCCGTCTTACCGTCTTACCAGAGTGTGCTGTTCTATCTTGCCGGTGCAGCATATATCCCGCTAGCTGAATATCCATGTTATCATTCAGCCACAATTCCGTGAAACATAAAATATTACAGTTTTTGATGTCCCGTTGGTAGGATATTCATGATCGTACCGTGTCAAATTTATTGTCCAATGATTGCACGTTGGCGAGTAATATTGACTAATATTGTCCAAGGATTGCACGTTGGCAAGTAATATTGAAGGTAATGGCAGCTTTCCCACTCGCCTTCTGCGGATCCTTACAAGGCACCCCTGCTCTGTGTCCCCTGTACCTATGTCTCTTCCTCTTGCAAATAACTAGGATGTTGGCCTTGTCAGGTGTTCAGAGAATGTCCTGTGCGTCCTGCATGTTGAATAAAAAATATTTTTCTAATCCGAGGTGAGTGATTGCTGTCCTGATATCCAGAAGCTCTTTGTCTAATCCGAGGTGAGTGATCGCTGTCCTGATATCCAGAAGCTCTTTGTCTAATCCGAGGTGAGTGATCGCTGTCCTGATATCCAGAAGCTCTTTGTCTAATCCGAGGTGAGTGATCGCTGTCTTGATATCCAGAAGCTCTTTGTCTAATCCGAGGTAGTGATCTCTGTCCTGATATCCAGAAACTCTTTGTCTAATCTGAGGTGAGTGGTCGCTGTCCTGATATCCAGAAGCTCTTTATCTATTCCAAGGTGAGTGATCGCTGTCTTGATATCCAGAAGCTCTTTGTCTAATCCGAGGTAGTGATCTCTGTCCTGATATCTAGAAGCTCTTTGTCTAATCCGAGGTATTGATCGCTGTCCTGATATCCAGAAGCTCTTTGTCTAATCCGAGGTGAGTGATTGCTGTCCTGATATCCAGAAGCTCTTTGTCTAATCCGAGGTGAGTGATCGCTGTCCTGATATCCAGAAGCTCTTTGTCTAATCCGAGGTGAGTGATCGCTGTCCTGATATCCAGAAGCTCTTTGTCTAATCCGAGGTGAGTGATCGCTGTCTTGATATCCAGAAGCTCTTTGTCTAATCCGAGGTAGTGATCTCTGTCCTGATATCTAGAAGCTCTTTGTCTAATCCGAGGTATTGATCGCTGTCCTGATATCCAGAAGCTCTTTGTCTAATCCGAGGTAGTGATCACTGTCCTGATATCTAGAAGCTCTTTGTCTAATCCGAGGTAGTGATCGCTGTCCTGATATCCAGAAGCTCTTTGTCTAATCCGAGATAGTGATTACTGTCCTGATATCCAGAAGCTCTTTGTACAATCTGAGGTGAGTGATCGCTGTCCTGATATCCAGAAGCTCTTTGTCTAATCCGAGGTAGTGATCACTGTCCTGATATCCAGAAACTCTTTGTCTAATCCGAGGTGAGTGGTCGCTGTCCTGATATCCAGAAGCTCTTTATCTAATCCGAGGTGAGTGATCGCTGTCCTGATATCCAGAAGCTCTTTGTCTAATCCGATGTGAGTGGTCGCTGTCCTGATATCCAGAAGCTCTTTGTCTAATCCGAGGTGAGTGGTCACTGTCCTGATATCCAGAAGCTCTTTGTCTAATCCGAGATAGTGATTACTGTCCTGATATCCAGAAGCTCTTTGTACAATCTGAGGTGAGTGATCGCTGTCCTGATATCCAGAAGCTCTTTGTCTAATCCGAGGTAGTGATCACTGTCCTGATATCCAGAAACTCTTTGTCTAATCTGAGGTGAGTGGTCGCTGTCCTGATATCCAGAAGCTCTTTATCTATTCCAAGGTGAGTGATCGCTGTCCTGATATCCAGAAGCTCTTTGTCTAATCCGAGGTGAGTGGTCGCTGTCCTGATATCCAGAAGCTCTTTGTCTAATCCGAGGTGAGTGGTCGCTGTCCTGATATCCAGAAGCTCTTTGTCTAATCCGAGGTGAGTGGTCACTGTCCTGATATCCAGAAGCTCTTTGTCTAATCCGAGGTGAGTGATCGCTGTCCTGATATCCAGAAGCTCTTTGTCTAATCCGAGGTGAGTGATCACTGTCCTGATATCCAGAAGCTCTTTGTCTAATCCGAGGTGAGTGATCGCTGTCTTGATATCCAGAAGCTCTTTGTCTAATCCGAGGTGAGTGATCACTGTCCTGATGTCCAGAAACTCTTTGTCTAATCCGAGGTGAGTGATCACTGTCCTGATGTCCAGAAACTCTTTGTCTAATCCGAGGTGAGTGATCACTGTCCTGATATCCAGAAGCTCTTTGTCTAATCCGAGGTGAGTGATCACTGTCCTGATATCCAGAAGCTCTTTGTCTAATCCGAGGTGAGTGATCGCTGTCTTGATATCCAGAAGCTCTTTGTCTAATCCGAGGTGAGTGACCACTGTCCTGATGTCCAGAAGCTCTTTGTCTAATCCGAGGTGAGTGATCACTGTCCTGATATCCAGAAGCTCTTTGTCTAATCCGAGGTGAGTGATCACTGTCCTGATATCCAGAAGCTCTTTGTCTAATCCGAGGTGAGTGATCACTGTCCTGATATCCAGAAGCTCTTTGTCTAATCCGAGGTGAGTGATCGCTGTCCTGATATCCAGAAGCTCTTTGTCTAATCCGAGGTGAGTGATCGCTGTCCTGATATCCAGAAGCTCTTTGTCTAATCCGAGGTGAGTGATCGCTGTCCTGATATCCAGAAGCTCTTTGTCTAATCCGAGGTGAGTGATCGCTGTCCTGATATCCAGAAGCTCTTTTTTGCCGTAAAATACTGAAGTCTAACAAAACTTATGAATGGCACAAATACATAATCCATGTCTCAAGGCTTAAAAATCCTTCTTTAACTTGTCTTCTCCCCTTGCTCTACACTGATTGAAGAGGATTTAACAAGTGACATCAATGAAGTCTAACAAAACCCTATGAATGGCACAAATACACAATCCATGTCTCAAGGCTTAAAAAAACTTCTTTAACTTGTCTCCTCCCCTTCATCTACACTGATTGAAGTGCATTTAACAAGTGACATCAATGAAGTCTAACAAAACCCTATGAATGCAACAAATACACAATCCATGTCTCAAGGCTTTAAAATCCTTCTTTTGTCTCTTCACCTTCATCTACACTGATTGAAGTGGATTTAAAAAGTGACATCAATAAGGGATCATAGCTTTCACCTGGATTCACCTGGTCAGTCTATGTAATGGAAAGAGCAAGTGCTCTTGTTTTGTATACTCAGTGTACACTGGAGTTGCTTACCAAGACGACATTGAATGTTTCTGTGTGGCCTAGTTACAGTTTTAAAATGAAATTTTCTTGAAAAAATGGCTGTCCAGCAATGAGCTTGAAGACTTTAAAAAAACAAATATGGCCAAATATTGTACAATCAAGGTGTGCAAAGCTTCCAGGGACAGATCCCAATTTAGGAAATTCTGCCTTTCTTACGCACTTCTTAGTAGTTGGCATTCAGACTTACCTTATGCAGGTGCGTAACGGGCTTTGCAGGCGAGGTTACCTTGCGCGCACTGAATAAATGTAATTCAACCAATGAAAACCCTCCCACTTACTGGCCAACAGATTGTCTCATGGAGTTTTCATTACCTTTATCTTAAGCCATCCCTTTAAATAAGGTGTAACTTTAATTATAATTTTGTCAACAGAGTAAATAGAACACATTGAGAGAAAGGGTTCAGAAAATAGGGATCATTGAAAGTATGCCATCTATGCATCTTCATCTCAGTTTCAGCACCAACTGGTAGATTGAAAAAATCTTTTAGATTATTTAGGCACATTTTAGGGCTAGGAAAGTACGTATTAATTATTTAAAAAACTGTTTTGGAGAGCCTTTAAGTACAAAATATATTGATTAATAAAAAATACAGTGGATTGATTCATTCTGAAAGTTGTCATATTCAAGTTCAAACCATGAAATATTGGAAGGTGAAAACAGATGTACAATAGGGGTTGAACAGTAGTTCTATAAATCTACCCTAATCATGGAACTGTATGACAACGTTCCAGTCCTGAACCATGTGCCAGGCTCCAGGTTTAACCTAATACGTGTGGTCTGAGTTCCATAATGATTCAAGTAGGCTACATTATCCCAAATTAGCAGACGTAACAGAGGTTTGTGTATTTATTATTTACCCAAACGGATTATATAATTTTTTTAAATTGACCTCGCTCTTATCAATAGCTTTTATTCATGTATACATGATAGGTCATGGAGAATGCTGTTATTTCTATGTGAAAAGTAGATGCTTTTTCCACTTGGAACCGGTAGTTTCGCCCGACCATATTCATGGTTTCCTCATGCGTAAAGGTGGTGGAATTAAGTCAAGGTCAGAATATGGCTGATCTGTAGACACACCTCCGCCAAACCTTCATTTCTGAGATCTCCACCCTAAACCAGTAGTGGGTGAATAGCATTCTATTCTCATGCTTAAGTTCCACGTCAGAATACGCATATAGAGAAAACTGCATAAAAAAGCAATCGGGGCCTTAGAGACTTACCCAAATGACTCATAGCTGTAATCGGGGTTGAATACGGGGTTGAATATAATAATAATAATAATAATAATAATAATAATAATAATCACAGGGTTGAATACTTATCTAATCAAGATATATTAAGTGTTTTATTTTAGAATTTTTCTTACACTTTGACATTACAGAGCATTTTGTGTACATAAAAAGAAAATACAAAAACAAAGTCCATTTTTATCCCAATTTGTAACACAACAAAATGTGGAAAAAGTCAAGGGATGTGAATACTTTTTGAAGGCCCTGTAACCTATTTAAACGGCTGGAGTTAGTCTTACTTAGGTTTTTTTTTATGTTGACAAAGATACAGTATACTGTCATAGAGAGGTTTCTGATATCTAATTGTATTTCTTTCTCTGGAGAGATCCAATCAAAGACACACTTTTAGAAGTTGTGTTCTCCTTGGCATTTAGTTCAATGGCTGTCATTTGAGAATATGACACAAACAGAGCAAGTGTGCTGGGAAAATCGGACTGGTATGTGGGGATTTAGAAAGATTTAATTTTTTCTTCAGTTTCTTATGTTTCATGTTGGATAAGTCTGTCCTGGTGTATTGCTCATATATATTCAGTAATGGAAGTAATCATAGAAAGACCCAACATCAACAGTGAACTTTTGCTCTGACCATTACCAGGACATGTTTCTAGACTACAGTTAGAGAATAACTATGGCCGGGATTCAATCCAAGGTGCTCTATAGTGCAGGCCACTAAACAGCCGACAATGCACCTTTTAAAGGCATTTGCACAGATCGCATTCATGGCAAAGGCTGCGCAAGCCGGCTCAACTGTAAATTACCTTTAAAAGTATGTTATAGTCCACTGCGCTACAGAGCTTTGAATTGAATCGCAGCCTATATCTCTGAAGCTGAAAAAGATGCTAAAACCATCAGCAAGTCTTCTTTTCTCTCATTTGTCCTTCTTTCTCTCTTTCTCTTTTACCTGTCTCTGGACCTCCACCAGGTTGTATGGGAGGGCCCCTTCCTCTAGTGGAGCAATCCTGTCAATGTCCACCAGACCAACACGGCTGGAAGAGAGGAGGAGAGAGGGAAAAGTTTCAAACGGTTCTACCATTTAAATGCTTCTGACTTTTTCCTTCTGACCCCTGGTAAGATTTTCAACGATACTTGATATTCAACAATATCAATGACCAGCTACATCCTTCTCCCTTATTCTCCCTTTCCCTCGCTGCATCCAAACAAAACAAAACATTTGTCCGTGATTCCGGGGACCTCTCCAACTCTGTGCATGCGCCCCAGCGTCCACATAACATCTCTGTGACGTTCCCAGATTTGGGAGCAGCTCAATCTCCTCCGATTATTGGGAACAATTATCTCCTGCATCTCCAATCAGAGGCTGGGGAGACTATTAAAGTATCCCATTGCCCAGAAATAATGATCAGGTGCTCAGAGAGGGCACAAATTACTGGCACTCTACGCCACCGGTCGACCCTATGGAGCAAGAGAAATTGGCACGTGAGCCGTGTACAGTTAGAAGAACCGCTGGCGTTCCCCTTCCCCTGTGGACTCCTCTTCCCCTGTGGACTCCTCTTCCGCTGTGGACTCTTCTTCCCCTGTGGACTCCTCTTCCCCTGTGGACTCCCCTTCCCCTGTGGACTCCTCTTCCGCTGTGGACTCCTCTTCCCCTGTGGACTCCTCTTCCCCTGTGGACTCCCCTTCCCCTGTGGACTCCCCTTCCCCTGTGGACTCCCCTTCCCCTGTGGACTCCTCTTCCCCTGTGGACTCCCCTTCCCCTGTGGACTCCCCTTCCCCTGTGGACTCCCCTTCCGCTGTGGACTCCCCCCTGTGGACTCCCCTTCCCCTGTGGACTCCTCTTCCCCTGTGGACTCCTCTTCCCCTGTGGACTCCCCTTCCCCTGTGGACTCCCCTTCCCCTGTGGACTCCCCTTCCCCTGTGGACTCCCCTTCCCCTGTGGACTCCCCTTCCCCTGTGGACTCCCCTTCCCCTGTGGACTCCCCTTCCCCTGTGGACTCCCCTTCCCCTGTGGACTCCCCTTCCCCGTGGACTCCCCTTCCCCGTGGACTCCCCTTCCCCTGTGGACTCCCCTTCCCCTGTGGACTCCCCTTCCGCTGTGGACTCCCCTTCCCCTGTGGACTCCCCTTCCCCTGTGGACTCCTTCCCCTGTGGACTCCCCTTCCCCTGTGGACTCCCCTTCCCCTGTGGACTCCCCTTCCCCTGTGGACTCCTCTTCCCCTGTGGACTCCCTTCCCCTGTGGACTCCCCTTCCCCTGTGGACTCCCCTTCCCCTGTGGACTCCCCTTCCCTGTGGACTCCCCTTCCCCTGTGGACTCCCCTTCCCCTGTGGACTCCCCTTCCCCTGTGGACTCCCCTTCCCCTGTGGACTCCCCTTCCCCTGTGGACTCCCCTTCCCCTGTGGACTCCCCTTCCCCTGTGGACTCCCCTTCCCCTGTGGACTCCCTTCCCCTGTGGACTCCCCTTCCCTGTGGACTCCCTTCCCCTGTGGACTCCCCTTCCCCTGTGGACTCCCCTTCCCCTGTGGACTCCCCTTCCCCTGTGGACTCCTCTTCCCCTGTGGACTCCCCTTCCCCTGTGGACTCCCCTTCCCCTGTGGACTCCCCTTCCCCTGTGTGTGTGTGTGTGTGTGTATATGCTCTTGTGTATGTGTCTCCTCTTCCTCAGACAAATGCTGAGTTTTGAAGGCATATTTGAGTGAAATGGGATTCAGAAGATTCATGCCTGGTTCATTTGATCAGGCTGCAGTGAAAGCAGACATTTTGGAAGAAGAACGACCGGGTATGACGAGCTCCAGTGATCCAATGACAACCACATGGATTAGGCTATTGAGACCCAATAAACTGAAAACTAGTATTAACTACAACAGTACATGCTAATGTGGAAATACAATCAGAGGAATGGATTACACTATGCAGTATCAATGACTGTGGGAAAATGTTTCCTTTAATATGAAGCTTCATTCAATATTGCTGGAATTCAAAACTGAGGTTGAGAGGGCTTATCATGTATGATCTGTTTTGCATAATTATGTATCTTGATCGCAACTGTAATTAAGCTATTAAACTGAATAGGGCTATCTATTTGAGGCCTAGCCTTGTCATCTGTGTGTGTATGTGTGTGTGTGGGTGTGTGTGTGTGTGACTCACCCCCGGGATTCAGAGAGGTCGGCCAGTTGGAACAGGATGTCCACCTCCATCGGAGTCACCTGACCAAACCTCTGGGCCGCAATGATGAACTCCTCTGTTACAGGAGAGAAGGAGAGGAGAGGAGAAGGGGACGAAGAGGAGAGCAGAGGAGAGAAGAGGAGAGGAGAGGAAAGGAAAGAAGAGCAGACAAAGAGGAGAGAAGAGGAGAGGAAATGAGAGGAGAGGAAGGAAGAGCAGACAAAGAGAAGAGAAGAGGAAAGGAAATGAGAGGAGTGTGACGGATACTCCCACTTTATTTATCTTTGATTTATACAGGTGATCCCAGTTGAGAATAAAATCTATCTTTCCCACAAGTCCAACATCCTATACACAAATACAGTGTTTGAGATAATCCCCTTAAATTAGTTCCCACATGTATTTCCTGTTTACAAAACCTTATTGAATTGACTTAATCTGTTCTTTAGACAGACAGACAGTGTACAGTAGGGGAAATGTTAGGTACATAATGAACAGGTTGATAACTGGGTTGAGTTACATCCCAAATGGCATTCTATTTCCCTATTTAGTGCACTACTTTTGACCAGGACCCAGGCTCTTGGGTGGCATTTGGGACTCAGCCATGGCTAACTTACAATGTGATTTATATAGCTCTGGTATCTGGTATTGAGTGACCAGCTTATTCAAAGAGCCAGGACAATGTGTGTCCCTGAACAAAGTGAGGTCAAAATCAAAAGTAACAGTCAGTATCTGGTGTGGCCACCAGCTGCATTAGGTACTGCAGTCCATCTCCTCCTCATGGACTGCACCAGATTTGCCAGTTCTTGCTGTGAGATGTTACCCCACTCTTCCACCAAGGCACCTGCAAGTTCTCAGACATTTCTGGGGAGAAAGGCCCTAGCCCTCACCCTCCAATCCAACAGGTCCCAGACGTGCTCAATAAGATTGAGATCTGGGCTCTTCGCTGGCCATGGCCAAACACTGACGTTCCTGTCTTGCTGGAAATAACGCACAGAACGAGTAGTTTGGCTGGTGGGTCATGTCAGGATGAGCCTGCAGGAAGTGTACCACATGAGGGAGGAGCATGTCTTCCCTGTCACGCACAGCGTTGAGATTGACTGCAATGACAACAAGCTCAGTCCGATGATGCTGTGACACACAGCCCCAGACCATGACGGACTCTCCACCTCAAAATCTATCACGCTCCAGAGTACAGGCCTTTGTGTAAAGCTCATTCCTTTAACGATAAACGCAAATCTGACCATCACCCCTGAAAACCGCGACTCGTCAGTGAAGAGCACTTTTTGCCAGTCCTGTCTGGTCCAGCGACGGTGGGTTTGTGCCCATAGGCGACGTTGTTGCCTGTGATGTCTGGTGAGGTCCTGCCTTACAACAGGCCTACAAACACTCAGTCCAGCCTCTCTCAGCCTATTGCGGACAGTCTGAGTGCTGATGGAGGGATGGTGTGTTCCTGGTGTAACTTGGGCAGTTGTTGTTGTCATCCTTTACCTGTCCCGCAGGTGTGATGTTCGGATGTACCGATCCTGTGCAGGTGTTTTTACACGTGGTCTGCCACTGCGTGGACGATCAGCTGTCCATCCTGTCTCCCTGTAGCGCTGTTAGGCGTCTCACAGTACAGACATTGCAGTTTATTGCCCTGGCCACATCTGCAGTTCTCATGCCTCCTTGCAGCATGCCTAAGGTACGTTCACGCAGATGAGCAGGGACCCTGGGCATCTTTCTTTTTTTTTTTTCAGAGGCCTCTTTAGTGTCCTAGGTTTTCATAACTGTGACCTTAATTGCCTACCGTCTATAAGCTGTTAGTGTCTTAACGACCGTTCCACAGGTGCATGTTCATTAATTGTTTATGGTTAATTGAACAAGCATGGGAAACAGTGTTAAACCCATTACAATGAAGATGTGTGAAGTTATTTGGATTTTTACGAATTATCTTTGAATGACAGGGTCCTGAAAAAGGGACATTTCTTTTTAGGCTGAGTTTATATATTCAGTAGAGCATAGATCAGATAGCTCAGTTTACTCCCAGACATCAACTCACTCTCAGTTTATATACAAAGATCATCTGACAGTCTATACACAAAGATAATCTGACTGTCTATACAGAAAGATCATCTGACAGTCTATACAGAAACATCATCTGACAGTCTATACAGAAAGATCATCTGACTGTCTATACAGAAAGATCATCTGACTGTCTATACAGAAAGATCATCTGACTGTCTATACAGAAAGATCATCTGACTGTCTATACAGAAATATCATCTGACAATCTATACAGAAAGATCTACACTACAGTTCATGCATTTGGGGTCACTTAGTAATGTCCTTGTTTTTGAAAGAAAAGCTCATTTTTTGTCCATAAAAATAACATCATATTGATCAGAAATACAGTGTAGACATTGTTAATGTTGTAAATGACTGTTGTAGCTGGAAATGGCTGATTTTTAATGGAATATCTACATAGGCATAAAGAGGCCCATTATCTGGAACCATCACTCCTGTGTTCCAATGGCACGTTGTGTTAGCTAATCCAAGATAATCATTTTAAAAGGCTAATTAATCATTAGAGAACTATTTAGCAATTATGTTAGCACAGATGAAAACTGTTGTTCTGATTAAAGAAGCAATAAAACTGGCCTTCTACAGACTGGTTGAGTATCTGGAGCATCAGCATTTGTGGGTTCGATTACAGGCTCAAAATGGCCAGAAACAAAGGACTTTCTTCTGAAACTCGTCAGTTGTTGTTCTGAGAAATGAAGTCTACTCCATGCGAGAAATTGCCAAGAAACTGAAGCTCTTGTAGAACACTGTGTACTACACCCTTCCCAGAACAGCGCAAACTGACTCTAACCAGAATAGAATGAGGAGTGGGAGGCCCCAGTGCACAACTGAGCAAGAGGACAAGTACATTAGAGTGTCTAGTTTGAGAAACAGATGCCTCACAAGTCCTCAACTGTCAGCTTCATTAAATACTACCCGCAAAACACCAGTCTCAACATCAACAGTGAAGAGGCAACTTCGGGATGCTGGCCTTCTAGGCAGAGTTCCTCTGTCCAGTGTCTGTTTTCTATTCCCCATCTTAATCTTTTATTTTTATTGGCCAGTCTGAAATATGGCTTTTTCTTTGCAACTCTGCCTAGAAGGCCACCATCCCGGAGTCGCCTCTTCACTGTTGATGTTGAGACTGGTGTTTTGTGGGACTCAGCAGTTCCACATCACTATAACATCCCTTACAGTTGTCCGGGGCAGTTCTAGCAGGACAGAAATTTGACAAACTGAGTTGTTGGAAAGGTGGCATCCTATGACAGTGTCACGCCATTCTACTGCTAATGTTTGTCTATGGGCATGGCTGTGTGCTTGATCTTATACACCTGTCAGCAACAGGTGTTGCTGAATCCACAAATTTGAAGGGGTGTTCACATACTCTTGCATATATTGTGTATATTCCATGCAGCAGACCACAGAACGAGTTGCATTCATTTCATTGAAGTGAATGTTGTAATCAGCCCTGCCCTAAGAAATGAGGGCGTGGAGGCGGTAACCACAGCGATGACGTTCCAAACCAAAACAGTGGCCCCGCCTCACATACGGAATCAATCAGGCCAGTTGGTGGGGGTCACAGAGGGGGGGGCGAGAGAGAGATGGAGACGTGGAGCTCTGCACGCACAGACCAGGTCCCAGTAGAGCCTAATGACTGTGGCTGGGGGGGCACCACAGCCCAGCCATGGCCACGCCACGGTGGGAACAGCCAAGGGAACTCAGGCCCACACCCCCGATAAGGCCCCGATAGCATCACACTCACATACCCAGAACCCAGAACCCCAGAGCCATGCGGTGGACTGACCTACTCAGCATCAAGAGAGAAAGAGAGAGAGAACCAAGCCTACAGTGCTCAGCAAATACCAGACAGGGAGAGACATTGGTACAGTTCAACAACTGGCATCTGAGGTAGAGAGGGAGTGAGAGAAATTATGTGGAGGGGGGCTGTTGAGCTAATTGATAACTCTTGATTAAGCACATGTTAACTGTCATTCTTATTTTTTTTAATTTATCTTTATTTAACCCGGCAAGTTAGCTAAGAACAAATTCTTATTTTCAATGATGGCCTAGGAACAGTGGGTTAACTGCCTTGGACAGGGACAGAATGACAGATTTTTTACCTTGCAACCTTTTGGTTACTAGCCCAATGCTCTAACCACTAGGCTACCTGCCGCCTCGTCATATCACGTCAAATCATGACATATTGTGTATGTTTTTCCTTTCCTCTATGCTATTTGTGATTTGTGAAACAACTGTTAGTTTGGTCCTGGCCGTTTACACTCTAATGGTTTAGGGTAGAATTTGGGCAGGGTTAGCTGATCCTAGATCTGTAACTCAGGGGAAACTCCTAGCCAAACCAGAGCCAGGGAGGATGTGTCACAGACAGGCCCAGTGAGAGACCCGCCACTGCTGCTGAGAATTCTGGGTAAACTTCCCATGTGTCTGTTGGGACGCATCCAGCAGGGCCAATCAAATGTAGACAAGGAGGAGGAGGTGGGGGGTGGGGAGTGGAAAAAAGAAAACAAACAAAACTACCACACACACACACATTCTCTGTGTGCGTGTGTGTCTGTGTACGCATGTATGCTGTGTGTGCGTGCATGAACGTGTGTGTGTGTGCATGTGTGCATGCGTGCATGTGTGTCAGCGTATGTATGTCTACCAACCTTTAGTGGCTTCCAGGACTCTACTGCTCCCAGCCAGTGTGGTGTAGATCTTTCTAATGACATCCATGTTGTTCAGGAGAGAGTTGAAGCCATTAAAGTAGGAAAAACTGACCTGGTGAGATGTATTGCCCCCGGCCGCCTGGGAGAGAGAGAGGAGGTAGAGAGAAGGGGGGAAGGAGGCAGAGGGAGAGAGAGGGAGAGAAAAAGAGAGAGGGAGAGAAAGAGGGAGAAAGAGAGAGAGAGAAAGGGAGGGAGTGAGAGAGAGAGAAAGTGGAGGGAGAGAGAGAAATAGTGGAGGGAGAGAGAGAGAAAGTGGAGGGAGAGAGAGAGAAAGTGGAGGGAGAGAGAGAAATTGGAGGGAGAGAGAGAGAGAGAGAGAGAAGGGAGAGAGAGAGAAAGTGGAGGGAGAGATAGAGAAAGTGGAGGGAGAGAGAGAGAAAGTGGAGGGAGAGAGAGAGAAAGGGGGAGAGAAAACACAACCCATGTTTGTGTTTAACTATTTGCGCATCGTTACAACACTGAATATATACATAATATGACATTTAAAATGTCTTTTGGAACTTCTGTGAGTGTAATGTTTACTGTTATTTTTTATTGTTTATTTCACTTTTGTTTATTATCTACTGCACTTGCTTTGGCAATGTTAACATCTGTCCCATGCCAATAAAGCCCTTGAATTGAATTGAATTGAGAGAGCGTGAGAGAGACGGAGAGACAGAGAGAGAGAGGGAGAGTTTGTAAGTCACTCTGGATAAGAGCGTCTGCTAAATGACTTAAATGTAAATGTAAATGAGAGACAGAGAGGGAGAGAGAGAGAGAGAGAGAGAGAGAGAGAGAGAGAGAGAGAGAGAGAGAGAGAGAGAGAGAGAGAGAGAGAGAGAGAGAGAGAGAGATTTTATTTATTATCTATGCAGAGAGAGAGAGAGAGAGAGAGAGAGAGAGAGAGAGAGAGAGAGAGAGAGACAGAGAGAGAGAGAGACAGAGAGAGAGAGAGAGAGAGAGAGAGAGAGAGAGAGAGAGAGAGAGAGAGAGAGAGAGAGAGAGAGAGAGAGAGAGAGAGAGAGAGAGAGAGAGAGAGACAGAGAGAGAGAGAGAGAGAGAGAGAGAGAGAGAGAGAGAGAGAGAGAGAGAGAGAGAGAGAGAGAGAGAGAGAGAGAGAGAGAGAGAGAGAGAGAGAGAGAGAGAGAGAGAGAGGAGAGAGAGAGAGGGAGAGAGAGAGAGAGAGAGAGAGAGAGAGAGAGAGAGAGAGAGAGAGAGAGAGAGAGAGAGAGGGGAGAGAGGAGAGAGAGAGAGAGAGAGAGAGAGAGAGAGAGAGAGAGAGACAGAGAGAGAGAGAGAGAGAGAGAGAGAGAGAGAGAGAGAGAGAGAGAGAGAGAGAGAGAGAGAGAGAGAGAGAGAGAGAGAGAGAGAGAGAGAGAGAGAGAGAGAGAGAGAGAGAGAGAGAGAGAGAGAGAGAGAGAGGGAGAGACAGAGAGGAGAGAGAGAGAGAGAGAGAGAGAGAGAGAGAGAGAGAGAGAGAGAGAGAGAGAGAGAGAGAGAGAGAGAGAGAGAGAGAGAGAGAGAGAGAGAGAGGGGGAGACAGAGAGAGACGGAGAGACAGAGAGAGAGAGAGAGAGAGAGAGAGAGAGAGAGAGAGAGAGAGAGAGAGAGAGAGAGAGAGAGAGAGAGAGAGAGAGAGAGAGAGAGAGAGAGAGAGAGAGAGAGTGAACAAAACAGAGTGAACACAAGCTATATACAGTACACAGAATGACATGCAAATATATGATATTCTTACACACAACCACACACACTGACATTCCCTTTCACACACAACATGACACAACAGCAGAATTCTAATTAGTAGTGTGAAGGTATAACACAATGGACCAGCTAATAGACCAGTTGGTTACCATCACACACTACAGGGAGACCTACTGTAAATATAATAACTCTATGTAAAGGATTTTGTTTACGTTGTTGGGAAAGGAGATCGTTGTCAACAGGCACACAAACACACACACCATACACACACAAACTGTCTTTCCAGAGAGGAGAGGAGAGCTGTAGTCATCAGGCTCTGTTTAATGAAGTGCTTCTCTAATGAGGATGGAAGGTTGGAATAAAGCAGAGAAAATAGAACGAGGTAACGCTTAAAACAGAGACTCAAAACGTTCCAGTAGGCTAGTACCCACTGCACACATTCCTTCCAGCCCACAACACAACTCTTTCATCATTACACACAGTGTCTTGATTTAAGTGTGTTTAAAAGTACTTAAAGGCACTTGATGGCATCAATGTGTTGGTGTCCAATTAGATACGAGTATTTACATTTTCTCCGATGGAATGATTCATTAAAGTAACGTTGATTAAATATTGCAGATATTCATCTTGTACTATTTTGAATAGCGGGAGTGTGGAGAAAATCGTGGAAAACCATCCTTTTCACTAGATGGCGGTGTTTGCTTTACAGACACAGCAGTGAGCCCACCACAGCTTGCAGTGAGGGAGAGAAGCCATCTGCAGAAGAAGGGAGGAGGTTGCTTGGATTGAAGCTTCTCCTCTCCTCCACTCCTCTCCTGACAGAACGGCACATTTATCCACGTCCAAAATCCCACCAGTCTCACACTGTTCACTGAAACATCATATTACTGTGCCCTAGCCATGACATCCACACCCTAGCCATGACATCCACACCCTAGCCATGACATCTAAACCCTAGCCATGACATCCACACCCTAGCCATGACATCTAAACCCTAGCCATGACATCCACACCCTAGCCATGACATCTACACCCTAGCCATGACATCTACACCCTAGCCATGACATCTACACCGTAGAAATGACATCTACACCCTAGCCATGACATCTACACCCTAGCCATGACACATACACCCAAGCCATGACATTTACACCCTAGCCATGACATCTACACCCTAGCCATGACATCTACACCGTAGAAATGACATCAACACCCTAGCCATGACGTCCTTCTGTAGCTCAGTTGGTAGAGCATGTCGATTCCCGGGACCACCCATACGTAGAATGTATGCACACATGACTGTAAGTCGCTTTGGATAAAAGCGTCTGCTAAATGGCATTTATTATTATTATTATTATTATTTACACCCTAGCCATGACACCTACACCCTAGCAATGGTATTTACACCCTGGTCATGACATTTACACCCTAGCCATGACATCTACACCCAAGCCATGACATCTACACCCTAGCAATGACATCTACACCCTATCCATGACATTTACACCCTAGCCATGACATCAACACCCTAGCCATGACATTTACACCCTAGCCATGACATCTAAACCGTAGCCATGACATATACACCCTAGCCATGACATCTAAACCCTAGCCATGACATCTAAACCCTAGCCATGACATCCACACCCTAGCCATGACATCTAAACCCTAGCCATGACATCCACACCCTAAGCCATGACATTTACACCCTAGCCATGACATCTACACCCTAGCCATGACACAAACGCCCTAGCCATGACATCCACACCCTAGCCATGACATCCACACCCTAGCCATGACACAAACACCCTAGCCATGACATCTACACCCTAGCCATGACAGCTACACCCTAGACATGACATAAATATCCTAGCCATGACATATACACCCTAGCCATGACATCCACACCCTAGCCATGACATCCACACCCTAGCCATGACATCTACACCTTAGCCATGACATCTACACCCTAGCCATGACATTGATACCCTAGCCATGGCATTTACACCCTAGCCATGACACCTACACCCTATCCATGACATTTACACCCTAGCCATGACATCTACACCCTAGCAATGACATCTACACACTAGTCATGACATCTAAACCCTAGCCATGACATCTACACCCTAGCCATGACATTTACACCCTAGCCATGACATCTACACCGTAGAAATGACATCAACACCCTAGCCATGACATTTACACCCTATCCATGACACCTACACCATATCCATGACATTTACACCCTAGCCATGACATCTACACCCAAGCCATGACATCTACACCCTAGCCATGGCATCTACACCCTATCCATGACATTTACACCCTAGCCATGACATCAACACCCTAGCCATGACATTTACACACTAGCCATGACATTTACACCCTAGCCATGACATATACACCCTAGCCATGACATTCACACCCTAGCAATGACATTTACACCCTAGCCATGACATCTACACCCTAGCCATGACATTTACACCCTAGCAATGACATTTACACCCTATCCATGACATCTAAACCCTAGCCATGACATGTAAACCCTAGCCATGACATTTACACCCTAGCCATTACATTTAAACCCTAGCCATGACATTTACACCCTAGCAATGACATTTACACCCTAGCCATGACATCTACACCCTCGCCATGACATCTACACCCTATCCGTGACATCTAAACCCTAGCCATGACATTTACACCCTAGCCATAACATTTACACCCTAGCCATGACATTTACACCCTATCCATGACATCTAAACCCAAGCCATGACATTTACACCCTAGCCATGACATATACACCCTAGCCATGACATTCACACCCTAGCCATGACATTCACACCCTAGCCATGACATTTACACCCTAGCCATGACATCTACACCCTAGCCATGACATTTACACCCTAGCCATGACATCTACACCCTAGACATGACATTTACACCCTATCCATGGCATCTAAACCCTAGCCATGACATGTAAACCCTAGCCATGACATTTACACCCTAGCCATGACATTTAAACCCTAGCCATGACATTTACACCCTATCCATGGCATCTAAACCCTAGCCATGACATGTAAACCCTAGCCATGACATTTACACCCTAGCCATGACATTTAAACCCTAGCCATGACATTTACACCCTAGCAATGACATTTACACCCTAGCCATGACATCTACACCCTCGCCATGACATCTACACCCTAGCCATGACATATACACCCTAGCCATGACATTTACACCCTAGCCATGACATCTACACCCTAGCCATGACATGTACACCCTATCCGTGACATCTAAACCCTAGCCATGACATTTACACCATAGCCATAACATTTACACCCTAGCCATGACATTTACACCCTATCCATGACATCTAAACCCAAGCCATGACATTTACACCCTAGCCATGACATTTACACCCTAGCCATGACATTTACACCCTAGCCATGACATATACACCCTAGCCATGACATTCACACCCTAACCATGACATTTACACCCTAGCCATGACATTTACACCCTAGCAATGACATTTACACCCTAGCCATGACATCTACACCCTAGCCATGACATCTACACCCTAGCCATGACATTTACACCCTAGCCATGACATTTACACCCTAGCCATGACATCTACACGCTAGCCATGACATGTACACCCTATCCGTGACATCTACACCCTAGACATGACATTTACACCCTATCCATGACATCTAAACCCTAGCCATGACATTTACACCCTAGCCATAACATTTAAACCCTAGCCATGACATTTACACCCTAGCAATGACATTTACACCCTAGCCATGACATCTACACCCTCGCCATGACATCTACACCCTAGCCATGACATTTACACCCTAGCCATGACATCTACACCCTAGCCATGACATCTACACCCTCACCATGACATTTACACCCTAGCCATGATATTTACACCCTAGCCATGACATTTAAACCCTAGCCATGACATTTACACCCTAGCCATGACATCTACACCCTAGCCATGACATGTACACCCTATCCGTGACATCTACTAAACCCTAGCCATGACATTTACACCCTAGCCATAACATTTACACCCTAGCCATGAAATTTACACCCTAGCCATGACATTTAAACCCTAGCCATGACATTTACACCCTAGCCATGACATCTACACCCTAGCCATGACATGTACACCCTATCCGTGACATCTACTAAACCCTAGCCATGACATTTACACCCTAGCCATAACATTTACACCCTAGCCATGACATATACACCCTAGCCATGACATTTACACCCTAGCCATGACGTTTACACCCTAGCCATGACATCTACACCCTAGCCATGACATTTACACCCTAGCAATGACATTTACACCCTAGCCATGACATTTACACCCTAGCCATGACATTTCCACCCTAGCCATGACATTTACACTCTAGCCATGACATCTACACCCTAGCCATGACATCTACACCCTAGCCATGACATCTACACCATAGCCATGACATTTACACCCTAGCAATGAGATTTACACCCTAACCATGACATCTACACCCTAGCCATGACATTTACACCCTAGCCATGACATCTACACCCTAGCCATGACATTTACACCCTAGCCATGACATCTACACCCTAGCCATGACATCTACACCCTAGCCATGACATCTACACCCTAGCCA
This sequence comes from Oncorhynchus gorbuscha, assembly GCF_021184085.1. Classification (NCBI taxonomy): domain Eukaryota; kingdom Metazoa; phylum Chordata; class Actinopteri; order Salmoniformes; family Salmonidae; genus Oncorhynchus; species Oncorhynchus gorbuscha. The sequence goes on along the minus strand of NC_060181.1, from coordinate 18,853,343 downwards.
TGACATTGATACCCTAGCCATGGCATTTACACCCTAGCCATGACACCTACACCCTATCCATGACATTTACACCCTAGCCATGACATCTACACCCTAGCAATGACATCTACACACTAGTCATGACATCTAAACCCTAACCATGACATCTACACCCTAGCCATGACATTTACACCCTAGCCATGACATCTACACCGTAGAAATGACATCAACACCCTAGCCATGACATTTACACCCTATCCATGACACCTACACCATATCCATGACATTTACACCCTAGCCATGACATCTACACCCAAGCCATGACATCTACACCCTAGCCATGACATCTACACCCTATCCATGACATTTACACCCTAGCCATGACATCAACACCCTAGCCATGACATTTACACCCTAGCCATGACATTTACACCCTAGCCATGACATATACACCCTAGCCATGACATTCACACCCTAGCAATGACATTTACACCCTAGCCATGACATCTACACCCTAGCCATGACATTTACACCCTAGCAATGACATTTACACCCTATCCATGACATCTAAACCCTAGCCATGACATGTAAACCCTAGCCATGACATTTACACCCTAGCCATTACATTTAAACCCTAGCCATGACATTTACACCCTAGCAATGACATTCACACCCTAGCCATGACATTTACACCCTAGCCATGACATTTACACCCTAGCCATGACATCTACACCCTAGACATGACATTTACACCCTATCGATGACATCTAAACCCTAGCCATGACATGTAAACCCTAGCCATGACATTTACACCCTAGCCATGACATTTAAACCCTAGCCATGACATTTACACCCTAGCAATGACATTTACACCCTAGCCATGACATCTACACCCTCGCCATGACATCTACACCCTAGCCATGACATCACCACCCTAGCCATGACATTTACACCCTAGCCATGACATCTACACCCTAGCCATGACATGTACACCCTATCCGTGACATCTAAACCCTAGCCATGACATTTACACCATAGCCATAACATTTACACCCTAGCCATGACATTTACACCCTATCCATGACATCTAAACCCAAGCCATGACATTTACACCCTAGCCATGACATTTACACCCTAGCCATGACATATACACCCTAGCCATGATATTCACACCCTAGCCATGACATTTACACCCTAGCCATGACATCTACACCCTAGCCATGACATTTACACCCTAGCAATGACATTTACACCCTAGCCATGACATTTCTACCCTAGCCATGACATTTCCACCCTAGCCATGACATTTACACTCTAGCCATGACATCTACACCCTAGCCATGACATCTACACCCTAGCCATGACATCTACACCATAGCCATGACATTTACACCCTAGCAATGACATTTACACCCTAGCCATGACATTTACACCCTAGCCATGACATCTACACCCTAGCCATGACATGTACACCCTAACCGTGACATCTACACCCTAGACATGACATTTACACCCTAGCCATGACATCTACACCCTAGCCATGACATGTACACCCTATCCGTGACATCTAAACCCTAGCCATGACATTTACACCATAGCCATAACATTTACACCCTAGCCATGACATTTACACCCTATCCGTGACATCTAAACCCTAGCCATGACATTTACACCATAGCCATAACATTTACACCCTAGCCATGACATTTACACCCTATCCATGACATCTAAACCCAAGCCATGACATTTACACCCTAGCAATGACATTTACACCCTAGCCATGACATTTCTACCCTAGCCATGACATTTCCACCCTAGCCATGACATTTACACTCTAGCCATGACATCTACACCCTAGCCATGACATCTACACCCTAGCCATGACATCTACACCATAGCCATGACATTTACACCCTAGCAATGACATTTACACCCTAGCCATGACATTTACACCCTAGCCATGACATCTACACCCTAGCCATGACATGTACACCCTAACCGTGACATCTACACCCTAGACATGACATTTACACCCTAGCCATGACATCTACACCCTAGCCATGACATGTACACCCTATCCGTGACATCTAAACCCTAGCCATGACATTTACACCATAGCCATAACATTTACACCCTAGCCATGACATTTACACCCTATCCATGACATCTAAACCCAAGCCATGACATTTACACCCTAGCCATGACATTTACACCCTAGCCAGGACATTTACACCCTAGCCATGACATTTACACCCTAGCCATGACATATACACCCTAGCCATGACATTCACACCCTAGCCATGACATTTACACCCTAGCCATGACATCTACACCCTAGCCATGACATTTACACCCTAGCAATGACATTTACACCCTAGCCATGACATTTCCACCCTAGCCATGACATTTCCACCCTAGACATGACATTTACACTCTAGCCATGACATCTACACCCTAGCCATGACATCTACACCCTAGCCATGACATCTACACCATAGCCATGACATTTACACCCTAGACATGACATTTACACCCTAGCCATGACATGTACACCCTAACCGTGACATCTACACCCTAGACATGACATTTACACCCTATCCATGACATCTAAACCCTAGCCATGACATTTACACCCTAGGCATGACATTTAAACCCTAGCCATGACATTTACACCCTAGCAATGACATTTACACCCTAGCCATGACATCTACACCCTCGCCATGACATCTACACCCTAGCCATGACATCTACACCCTAGCCATGACATTTACACCCTAGCCATGACATCTACACCCTCGCCATGACATTTACACCCTAGCCATGATATTTACACCCTAGCCATGATATTTAAACCCTAGCCATGACATTTACACCCTAGCCATGACATCTACACCCTAGACATGACATTTACACCCTATCCATGACATCTAAACCCTAGCCATGACATGTAAACCCTAGCCATGACATTTACACCCTAGCCATGACATTTAAACCCTAGCCATGACATTTACACCCTAGCAATGACATTTACACCCTAGCCATGACATCTACACCCTAGCCATGACATCTACACCCAAGCCATGACATTTACACCCTAGCCATGACATTTACACCCTAGCAATGACATTTACACCCTAGCCATGACATTTCCACCCTAGCCATGACATTTACACCCTAGCCATGACATTTACACTCTAGCCATGACATCTACACCCTAGCCATGACATCTACACCCTAGCCATGACATCTACACCCTAGCCATGACACCTACACCCTAGCCATGACATTTACACACTAGCCATGACATTTACACCCTAGCCATGACATTTACACCCTAGCCATGACATCTACACCCTAGCCATGACATTTACACCCTAGCCATGACATTTACACCCTTGCCATGGCATTTATACCCTAGCCATGACATTTACACCCTAGCCATGACATTTACACCCTAGCCATGACATCTACACCCTAGACATGACATCTACACCCTAGCCATGACATCTACACCATAGCCATGACATTTACACCCTAGCAATGACATTTCCACCTAAGCCATGACATTTACACCCTAGCCATGACATCTACACCATAGCCATGACATTTCCACCCTAGCAATGACATTTACACCCTAGCCATGACATCTACACCCTAGCCATGTAGCGGGGCACAAAGGGAGAGAAGAGAAAATATTTGGGCAAACGGAGCGTTCTATTTATCATTTATCATTTTTAGGTACAGTTGAAGTTGGAAGTTTACATACACTTAGGTTGGAGTTATTAAAACTCATTTTTTCAACCACACCACAACAAATTTTTTGTTAACAAAATATAGTTTGGCAAGTCGGTTAGGACATCTACTTTGTCCATGACACAAGTCATTTTTCCAACAACTGTTTCAGATTGTTACATACAGATTATTTAATTTATAATTCACTGTATCACAATTTCAGTGGGTCACAAGTTTACAAACACTAAATTGACTTTGCCTTTAAACAGCATGGAAAATTCCAGAAAATGATGTCATGGCTTTAGAAGCTTCTGATAAGCTAATTGACATCATTTGAGTCAATTGGAGGTGTACCTGTGGATCTATTTCAAGGCCTATCTTCAAACTCAGTGCCTCTTTACAAAGGTACGCAAGTATAAACACCATGGGACCACGCAGCTGGATACGCGTTCTGTCTCCTAGAGATTAACGTACGAAAAGGGCAAATCAATCCCAGAACAACAGCAAAGGACCTTGTGAAGATGCTGGAGGAAACAGGTACAAAAGTATCTATATCCACAGTCAAACGAGTCCTATATCGACATAACCTGAAAGGCCACTCAGCAAGGATGAAGCCACTTGCAACTGCACATGGGGACATGGCGACAAAGATAGTACTTTTTGGAGAAATGTCCTCTGGTCTGATGAAACAAAAATAGAACTGTTTGGCCATAATGATCATCATTATGTTTGGAGGAAAAAGATGAGGCTTGCAAGCCGAAGAACACCATCCCAACCGTGAAGCACGGGGGTGGCAGCATCATGTTGTGGGGGTGCTTTGCTGCAGGAGGGACTGGTGCATTTTCACAAAATAAATGGCATCATGAGGCAGGAAAATTACGTGGATATATTGAAGCAACATCTCAAGACATCAGTCAGGAAATTAAAGCTTGGTCGCAAATGGGTCTTCCAAATGGACAATGACCCCAAGCATACTGACAAAGTTGTGGTAAAATGGCTTAAGGACAACAAAGTCAAGGAATTGGAGTGGCCATCACAAAGCCCTGACCTTAATCCTATAGAAAATTTGTTGGCAGAACTGAAAAGGTGTGTGCGAGCAAGGAGGCCTACAAACCTGACTCAGTTACACCAGCTCTGTTAGGAGGAATGGGCCAGAATTCACCCAACTTATTGTGGGAAGCTTGTGGAAGGCTACCTGGATAAGAGCGTCTGCTAAATGACTTAAATGATTTGACCCAAATTAAACAATTTAAAGGCAATGCTACCAAATACTAATTGATTGTATGTAAACTTCTGACCCACTGGGAATGTGATGAAAGGAATAAATGCTGAAATAAATCAATCTCTCTACTATTATTCTGACATTTCACATTCTTAAAATAAAGTGGTGATCCTAAATGACCTAAGACAGGGCAATTTTACTAGGATTAAATGTCAGGAATCAAACAAGCTAAGCGTCAGTATAGAGACAAAGTAGAGCCGCAATTCAACGGCTCAGACACAAGAGGTATGTGGCAGGGTCTACAGTCAATCACGGATTACAAAAATAAAACCAGCCCCGTCACGGACCAGGATGTCTTGCTCCCAGGCAGACTAAATAACTTTTTTGCCCGGTTTGAGGACAATACAGTGCCACTGACACGGCCCGCAACCAAAACATGCGGACTCTCCTTCACTGCAGCCGACGTGAGTAAAACATTTAAACGTGTTAACCCTCGCAAGGCTGCAGGCCCAGATGGCATCCCCAGCCGCGTCCTCAGAGCATGCGCAGACCAGCTGGCTGGCGTGTTTACAGACATATTCATTCAATCCTTATCCCAGGCTGCTGTTCCCACATGCTTCAAGAGGGCCACCATTGTCCCTGTTCCCAAGGAAGCTAAGGTAACTGAGCTAAACGACTACCGTAGCACTCACTTCCGTCATCATGAAGTGCTTTGAGAGACTAGTCAAGGACCATATCACCTCCACCCTACCTGACACCCGAGACCCACTCCAATTTGCTTACCGCCCAAATAGGTCCACAGACGATGCAATCTCAACCACACTGCACACTGCCCTAACCCATCTGGACAAGAGGAATACCTATGTGAGACTGCTGTTCATCGACTACAGCTCAGCACTTAACACCATAGTGCCCTCCAAGCTCGTCATCAAGCTCGAGACCCTCGGTCTCGACCCCGCCCTGTGCAATTGGGTACTGGACTTCCTGACGGGCCGCCCCCAGGTGGTGAGGGTAGGTAACAACATCTCCACCCCGCTGATCCTCAACAATGGGGCCCCACAAGGGTGCGTTCTGAGCCCTCTCCTGTACTCCATGTTCACCCACGACTGCGTGGCCATGCACGCCTCCAACTCAATCATCAAGTTTGCGGACGTCACTACAGTGGTAGGCTTGATTACCAACAACGATGAGACGGCCTACAGGGAGGAGGTGAGGGCCCTCGGAGTGTGGTGTCAGGAAAATAACCTCACACTCAACTTCAACAAAACTAAGGAGATGATTGTGGACTTCAGGAAACAGCAGAGGGAGCACATCGATGGGACAGTAGTGGAGAGGGTAGTAAGTTTTAAGTTTCTCTGCGTATACATCACAGACAAACTGAATTGCTCCACCCACACAGACAGCGTTGTGAAGAAGGTGCAGCAGCGGCTCTTCAACCTCAGGAGGCTGAAGAAATTTGGCTTGTCACCAAAAGCACTCACAAACTTCTACAGATGCACAATCGAGAGCATCCTGTCGGGCTGTATCAACGCCTGGTACGGCAACTGCTCCGCCCACAACCGTAAGGCTCTCCAGAGGGTAGTGTGGTCTGCACAACGCATCACCGGGGGCAAACTACCTGACTACCAGCCCTGCCCTCCAGGACACCTACACCACCCGATGTCACAGGAAGTCCATAAAGATCATCAAGGACAACAACCACCCGAGCCACTGCCTGTTCACCCCGCTATCATCCAAAAGGAGAGGTCAGTACAAGTGCATCAAAGCAGGGACCGAGAGTCTGAAAAACAGCTTCTATCTCAAGGCCATCAGACTGTTAAACAGCCACCACTAACATTGAGTGGCTGCTGCCAACACACTGAATCAACTCCAGCCACTTTAATAATGGGAATTGATGGAAATTGATGGAAAATATATCACTAGCCACTGTAAACAATGCTACTTTATATAATGTTTACATACCCTACATTACTCATCTCATATGTACTGTGGGGCAAAAAAAGTATTTAGTCAGTCACCAATTGTGTAAGTTCTCCCACTTAAAAACATGAGATAGGCCTGTAATTTTCATCATATGTACACTTCAACTATGACAGACAAAATGAGAAAAAATCCAGAAAATCACATTGTAGGATTTTTCATGAATTTATTTGCAAATTATGGTGGAAAATAAGTATTTGGTCAATAACAAAAGTTTATCTCAATACTTTGTTATATACCCTTTGTTGGCAATGACAGAGGTCAAACGTTTTCTGTAAGTCTTCACAAGGTTTTCACACACTGTTGCTGGTATTTTGGCCCATTCCTCCATGCAGATCTGCATTGATGTTTTGGGGCTGTTGCTGGGCAACACGGACTTTCAACTCCCTCCAAAGATTTTCTATGGGGTTGAGATCTGGAGACTGGCTAGGCCACTCCAGGACCTTGAAATGCCTCTTACGAACCCACTCCTTCGTTGCCCGGGCGGTGTGTTTGGGATCATTGTCATGCTGAAAGACCCAGCCACGTTTCATCTTCAATGCCCTTGCTGATGGAAAGAGGTTATCACTCAAAATCTCACGATACATGGTCCCATTCATTCTTTCCTTTACACGGATCAGTTGTCCTGGTCCCTTTGCAGAAAAACAGCCCCAAAGCATGATGTTTCCACCCCTATGCTTCACAGTAGGTATGGTGTTCTTTGGATGCAACTCAGCATTCTTTGTCCTCCAAACACGACGAGTTGAGTTTTTACCAAAAAGTTATATTTTGGTTTCATCTGACCATATGACATTCTCCCAATCTTCTTCTGGATCATCCAAATGCTCTCTAGCAGACTTCAGACGTGCCTGGACATGAACTGGCATTAAGCAGGGGGACACGTTTGGCACTGCAGGATTTGAGTCCCTGGCGGCGTAGTTTGTTACTGATGGTAGGCTTTGTTACTTTGGTCCCAGCTCTCTGCAGGTCATTCACTAGGTCCCCCCGTATGGTTCTGGGATTTTTGCTCACCGTTCTTGTGATGATTTTGACCCCACGGTGTGAGATTTTGCGTGGAGCCCCAGATCGAGGGAGATTATCAGTGGTCTTGTATGTCTTCCATTTCCTAATAATTGCTCCTACAGTTGATTTCTTCAAACCAAGCTGCTTACCTATTGCAGATTCAGTCTTCCCAGCCTGGTGCAGGTCTACAATTTTGTTTCTGGTGTCCTTTGACAGCTCTTTGGTCTTGGCCATAGTGGAGTTTGGAGTGTGACTGTTTGAGGTTGTGGACAGGTGTCTTTTATACTGATAACAAGTTCAAACAGGTGCCATTAATACAGGTAACGAGAGGGACAGTGGAGCCTCTTAAAGAAGAAGTTACAGGTCTGTGAGAGCCAGAAATCTTGCTTGTTTGTAGGTGACCAAATACTTATTTTCCACCATAATTTGGATCCTACAATGTGATTTTCTGGATTTTTTTTTCTTCCTCATTTTGTCTGTCATAGTTGAAGTGTAGCTATGATGAAAATTACAGGCCTCTCTCATCTTTTTAAATGGGAGAACTTGCACAATTGGTGGCTGACTAAATACTTTTTTGCCCCACTGTATATACTGTACTCGATACCATGCCGTTCTGTACCATCACTCATTCATATATCTTTATGTACATATTCTTTATCCCTTTACACTTGTAAAGGTAGTAGTTTTGGAATTGTTAGGTTAGTTTACTCGTTGGTTATTACTGCATTGTCGGAACTAGAAGCACAAGCATTGCGCTACACTCGCATTAACATCTGCTAACCATGTGTATGTGACAAATACATTTGATTTGATTTGGATTTTTAAAATTTGAATTGTGAAAAACTGAGTTTAAATGTATTTGGCTAAGGTGTATGTAAACTTCCGACTTCAACTGTATGTGCGAGATTAGAGGGAGAGAGTGTGTGTAGAGTCTGTAGAATGTGTTGTGTGTGTATACATTTTGTAGTGTGTGTAGAGTGCGCAAGAGTGTGTAGTGTCTGTAGAGTGTGTAGTGTGTGTATAGTGTATAATGGGTGTAGAGTGTGTAGAGTGTGTATAGAGTGTGTAGTGTGTGTAGAGTGTATAGAGTGTGTAGTGTGTGTAGAGTGTGTGTAGAGTGTGTGTAGTGTGTGTAGAGTGTGTGTAGAGTTTATAGAGTATGTAGAATGTGTGTAGAGTGTAGTGTGTGTAGAGCATGTAGAGTATGTGTAGAGTGTAGAGTGTGTAGTGTGTGTAGTGTGTGTAGAGTGTAGAGTGTGTAGTGTGTGTGTAGAGTTTGTAGTGTGTGTGTAGTTTGTGTGTAGAGTGTGTAGTGTGTGTGTAGAGTGTAGAGTGTGTGTAGAGTGTAGAGTGTGTAGTGTGTGTAGTGGGTGTAGAGTGTAGAGTGTGTAGAGTGGGTGTAGTGTGTGTAGAGTGTGTGTAGTGTATGTAGAGTGTGTAGTGTGTAGAGTGTGTAGTGTGTGTAGTGTGTAGAGTGTGTAGTGTGTGTAGTGTGCATAGTGGGTGTAGAGTGTGTAGTGTGTGTATATTGTGTGTAAAGTGTGTAGTGTGTGTGTAGAGTGTGTAGAGTGTGTAGTGTGTATGTAGAATATGTAGTGTGTGTAGAGTGTGTAGTGTGTGTAGGGTGTGTAGAGTGTGTAGAGTGTGTAGTGTGTGTAGTGTGTGTAGAGTGTGTAGAGTATGTAGTGTGTGTAGAGTTTGTAGAGTATGTAGAGTGTGTAGAGTGTGTGTAGAGTGTGTAGAGTGTGTGTAGAGTGTGTAGAGTGTAGAGTGTGTAGAGTGTAGAGTGTGTAGTGTGTGTAGTGGGTGTAGAGTGTGTAGTGTGTGTGTAGAGTTTGTAGTGTGTGTGTAGTTTGTGTGTAGAGTGTAGAGTGTGTGTAGAGTGTAGAGTGTGTGTAGTGTGTAGAGTGGTTGTAGTGTGTGTAGAGTGTAGAGTGTGTGTAGAGTGTAGAGTGTGTGTAGTGTGTGTAGAGTGGTTGTAGTGTGTAGAGTGGTTGTAGTGTGTGTGGTTGTAGTGTGTGTAGAGTGTGTGTAAGTGTATGTAGAGTGTGCAGTGTGTGTAGTGTGTAGAGTGTGTAGTGTGTGTAGTGTGTAGTGTGTGTATAGAGTGTGTAGTGTGTGTATAGAGTGTGTAGAGTGTGTAGTGTGTGTAGTGTGTAGTGTGTGTATAGAGTGTGTAGTGTGTGTATAGAGTGTGTAGAGTGTGTAGAGTGTAGTGTGTAGAGTGTGTAGTATGCGTAGAGTGTAGAGTGTGTAGTGTTGGTAGAGTGTGTAGAGTGTGTAGAGTGTGTAGTGTGTGTAGAGTGTGTAGAGTATGTAGTGTGTGTAGAGTTTGTAGAGTATGTGTAGAGTGTAGAGTGTGTAGTGTGTGTAGTGGGTGTAGAGTGTGTAGTGTGTGTGTAGAGTTTGTAGTGTGTGTGTAGTTTGTGTGTAGAGTGTAGAGTGTGTGTAGAGTGTAGAGTGTGTGTAGTGTGTAGAGTGGTTGTAGTGTGTGTAGAGTGTAGTGTGTGTGTAGAGTGTAGAGTGTGTGTAGTGTGTAGAGTGGTTGTAGTGTGTAGAGTGGTTGTAGTGTGTGTAGAGTGTGTGTAAGTGTATGTAGAGTGTGCAGTGTGTGTAGTGTGTAGAGTGTGTAGTGTGTGTAGTGTGTAGTGTGTGTATAGAGTGTGTAGTGTGTGTATAGAGTGTGTAGAGTGTGTAGAGTGTAGTGTGTAGTATGCATAGAGTGTAGAGTGTGTAGTGTTGGTAGAGTGTGTAGAGTGTGTAGTGTGTGAGGTGTGTGTAGAGTGTGTAGTGTGTGTAGAGTGTGTGGTGTATGTACAGTGTGTAGTGTGTGTAGAGTGTGTGTAGAGTGTAGAGTGTGTAGTGTGTAGAGTATGTCGTGTGTGTAGAGTGTGTGTAGAGTCTATAGATTGTGTAGTGTGTGTAGAGTGTGTGTGGTGGGTATAGTGTGCATGTAGAGTGTGTGTAGTGTGTATAGTGTGTGTGTAGAGTATATAATATAGAGTATGTAGTGTGTGTAGAGTCTATAGATTGTGTGTAGAGTGTGTGTAGTGGGTGTAGTGTGTAGAGTGTGTAGTGTGTAGAGTGTGTAGTGTGTGTGTGTAGTGTGTGTAGAGTGTGTAGTGTATGTACAGTGTGTAGTGTGTGTAGCGTGTGTGTAGAGTGTAGAGTGTGTAGAGTGTATGTAGAGTGTGTAGAGTGTGTAGCGTGTGTAGTGTGTAGAGTATGTGTTGTGTGTGTGTAGAGTCTATAGATTGTGTAGTGTGTGTAGAGTGTGTGTGGTGGGTATAATGTGCATGTAGAGTGTGTGTAGTGTGTATAGTGTGTGTAGAGTGTGTGTAGAGTATATAGAGTATGTAGTGTGTGTAGAGTCTATAGATTGTGTGTAGAGTGTGTGTAGTGGGTGTAGTGTGTGTGTAGTGTGTAGTGTGTGTGTAGAGTGTAGTGTGTAGTGTGTGTTTAGAGTGTGTAGTGTGTGTTTAGAGTGTATAGTGTGTGTAGAGTGTGTAGTGTGCGTGTAGAGTGTGTAGTGTGTGTGTGTAGAATGTGTAGAGTGTGTGTAGAGTGTGTGTAGTGTGTAGAGTTGACAGAGTATGTAGTGTGTGTAGTGTGTAGAGAGTGTGTAGAGTCTATAGATTGTGTAGTGTGTGTAGTGTGTAGAGTGTGTGTAGAGTTGATAAGAGTATGTAGTGTGTGTAGAGTTTATAGAGTATGTAGTGTGTAGAGTGTGTGTAGAGTTGATAGAGTATGTAGTGTGTGTAATGTGCATGTAGAGATGATAGAGTATGTAGTGTGTGTAGTGTGTAGAGTATGTAGTGTGTGTAGTATGTAGAGTGTGTGTAGAGTTTATAGAGTATGTAGTGTGTGTAGAGTTTATAGAGTATGTAGTGTGTGTAGTATGTAGAGTGTGTGTAGAGTTTATAGAGTTATGTACTGTGTGTAGTGTGTAGAGTTTTTGTAGTGTGTGTAGAGTTGATAGAGTATGTAGTGTGTGTAGAGCGTGTGTGTAGTGTGTAGAGTGTGTGTAGAGTTTATAGAGTATGTACTGTGTGTAGCGTGTAGCGTTTGTGTAGAGTTTATAGAGTATGTAGTGTGTGTAGAGTGTATGTGGTGTGTAGATTGTGTGTAGAGTGTGTGTAGAGTGTATAGAGTGTGTAGGTTTGGTTCCACATACAGCCTTGTGTTTAATGAGTCTGTAATGGAAATGAGTGTATGTTTACTAACATGGACCCAGAGATGGCTGGATTATGAGGTAAACATTGTGGGAAAAATGACAGAGTTCACCAGGTGTTTATAAAACAGGCTAGACATGGAGGGAGACACACACAACCAGTGACATGTGAGACATACAGTACCAGTCAGAAGTTTGGACACACATAGTCATTCAAGGGTTTTCTTTATTTTACTATTTTCTACATTGTAGAATAATAGTGAAAACATCAAAACTATGAAATAACACATATGGAATCATGTAGTAACCAAAAAAGTGTTAAACAAATCCAAATATATTTCATGTTTTAGATTCTTCAAAATAGCCACCCTTTGCCTTGATGACAGCTTTGCATACTCTTGGCATTCTCTCAAACAGCTTCATGAGGTAGTCATGAATGCATTTCAATTAACAGGAGTGCCTTGTTAAAAGTTCCTTTGTGGAATTTCTTTCCTTCTTAATACATATTATGGCAAGAACAGCTCAAATGAGCAAAGAGAAAGACAGTCCATCATTACTTTAAGACATGAAGATCAGTCAATAAGGAACATGTCAAGAACTTCGAAAGTTTCAAGTGTAGTCGCAAAAACCATCAAGCGCTATGATGAAACTGGCTTTAATGAGGACCGCCACAGGAAATGAAGACCCAGAGTTACCTTTGCTGCAGAGGATAAGTTCATTAGAGTTTTCACCTACCTCATTCCCATACTGTTTTTATACTGTTTTTATTTATTTATTTTTCTGCTCTTTTGCACACCAATATCTCTACCTGTACATGACCATCTGATCACTTATCACTCCAGTGTTAATCTGCAAAATTGTATTATTCGCCTACCTCCTCATGCCTTTTGCACACATTGTATATAGACTGCCCATTTTTTTCTACTGTGTTATTGACTTAATTGTTTATTCCATGTGTAACTCTGTGTTGTCTGTTCACACTGCTATGCTTTATCTTGGCCAGGTCGCAGTTGCAAGTGAGAACTTGTTCTCAACTAGCCTACCTGGTTAAATAAAGGTGAAATAAAAATAAAATAAAATAAAAAGAGTTACCAGCCTCAGATTGCATCCCAAATAAATGCTTCACAGAGTTCAAGTAACAGACATCTACACGACATTAACTGTTCAGAGGAGACTGTGTGAATACAGCCTTCATGGTCGAATTGCTGAAAAAAAAACACTTCTAAAGGACACCAATAAGAAGAAGAGACTTGGTTGGGTCAAGAAACAAGAACAATGGACATTAGACCTCATGAGTCCAAATGAGAGATGTTTGGTTCCATACGCCGTGTCTTTGTGACACGCAGAGTAGGTGAACGGATGATCTCAGCATGTGTGGTTCCTACCGTGAAACACGGAGGAGGAGGTGTGATGGTGTGGGGGTGCTTTGCTGGTTACACTGTCTGTGATTTATTTAGAATTCAAGGCACACTTAACCAGCATGGCTACCACACCAATCTGCAGTGATACACCATCCTATCTGGTTTGCGCTTAGTGGGTCTAACATTTGTTTTTCAATAGGACAATGACCCAACACACCTCCAGACTGTGTAAGGGATATTTGACCAAGAAGGAGAGTGATGGAGTGCTGCATCAGATGACCTAGCCTCCACAATCAACCAACCTCAACCCAATTTGGGATGAGTTGGACCGCAGAGTGAAGGAAAATCAGCCAAAAAGTGTTCAGCAAATGTGGGAAGTCTTTACAAGACTGTTGGAAAAGCACTCCTCGTGAAGCTTGTTGAGAGAATGCCAAGAGTGTGCAAAGCTGTCATCAAGGCAAAGGGTGGCTACTTTGAAGAATCTAAAATATATTTGGATTTGTTTAACAGTATTTTGGTTACTACATGATTCCATATGTTTTATTTCATAGTTTTGATGTCTTCATTATTATTCTACAATGTAGAAAATAGTACAAATAAATACAACTTTTGACTGGTACTGTACATACTTAATTACTCACACAAACATACCATTCATACGTGTAATACCACAATTGTGATAAAAGTATTTCCTCACATAGAGAGAAAAAATGAGGACACCAAAACAGATATGTGTGTGTGTGTGTGTGTGTGTGTGTGTGTGTGTGTGTGTGTGTGTGTGTGTGTGTGTGTGTGTGTGTGTGTGTGTGTGTGTGTGTGTGTGTGTGTGTGTGTGTGTGTGTGTGTGTGTGTGTGTGTGTGTGTGTGTGTGTGTGTGTGTGTGTGTGTGTGTGTGTGTGTGTGTGTATGGGTGTGAGAGAGATATATTTAACTGCCTGGTTTGCTGTCAGAGAGGTTTGAGGTTCCATACGCTGTGTCTTTGTGTCATGTTAGGAGAAGGATAGAGGGAGAGAGGGAGGAGAAGCAGAGAACCAGGAAGCCAGACCCACCGCCACCAGGCTCTCCTCCACAAAGGGTGTGAGCATGTGGGGCCGGATGGTGACCATGATGTCCCTGAAGTCCAGGGCGGAGATGGAGCCGCTGTGGGCCTTGTCCCTCTGAACAAAGGCCTGCCGCGCATGCTCCAGCTGCATCTCCTGGGGAGGAGACAGAGGAACACACACACACAGATTAACAACACACAGAGACAGATGCATACACACACATAGCACACATACATAGACAGATACACACACAAATAGAGACAGATACACACACATGCGGGCACAAACACTATGTACAGGCCCTAACCCACATAGTAGAGGTCACACAGAGGATTTGACTTATCCGTCCTCATGACTCATAGATAGCCTTTAAATCACACAGATACCCTTTAAATCACAGATACTTTTTAAATCATTCAAATGTGCAATTAATAGATTGTTTTAACGTGAAATGAATATGGTTGATTTTTAAGGTTAGGGTGAAGTGCAGTGAATAGTGCCACCTTTTAGGATGTCAATATAAATGAATATATTTATGGTTGTTTGTCATTTCCTCTTGCCTTTTAATCATTATATGTGTTCTTGTTTTTACCATCGAGGACCACTGTGGAAACAAGCGTTTTAATTCATACTTTCAAGTGATATCCTCTGGATCCACATTGAACATTTTATTGTATATGTCTGTTACCCAAAATAAAGTAAATTCAATTCAAAATACCATTTAAATCACACAGATACCCTTTAAATTACACAGATACCTTTTAAATAAAAAAAATAGACCCTTTCTATCACACAGTGACAGTCATAGATACCCTTGGCATCACATAGAGACAGCCATAAGCTAAGTTTCCATCCAATTGGTGACAGATTTTCATGTGAATAGTCTAAAATCCGCATTTAAAAAATACACGCATTTTCCAACCAGAGATGTGTTTCCATCAAATTGACTTGTTTCAGATAAAAGGCTGCGTGTGACATAAAAATGCCCTTTGCGGATAAATTCCCATGTACCAAATAAAAAATACAAGTTAAATCGGATTCCATTGCTTTTTCAACTCTACTGATGGTGTTCACAAGAAATCTGCGTTATATAGAGAATGAGCCCATTCTGGTATTGGCACGTGTACTCTAGCCAACAGCTCTATCTGTGTGCTTGGCTAGAGCGCACATGTAGCCTACATGAGATTATTATTATGGACAAAAGAGCGAGATTATTTATAATTGTCAAACGACAGCAAAGCATCAATCACCATGTCACCAGAATAAGACCCTTGATATGTATTGAAAGGAGCATCAAGCTCATCACCTTGCACTTTCACCACCCTGTGAAGTTCATAACTTATTTCATCTGTAGCCTAATAAACTGCATGCTTTCCTGACGAGTCATAGTGAGAGGACCACACAACATGTCATCGCATGACTCCAAGTTAACTTTGATATCATTGTTATTATATCAATATTTGAGCATAAAAGCATTTCCACCGACATTCCTCGCATAATTAATTTTACAGACACAAAAAGATCCAACCTTGTATAACAGTTTTGTTGGTATTTGGAAACTTTACCGAAAAACGTTTTTATTTTCAATGAGGCCTGTCATTACATTTTTTATCCAACGTTATTTACTCGCATTAGAAAGGTTAGATGGAAACCTGGTGAATGACAGATACCCTTTAAATCACACAGATACCCTTTAAATCACACAGATACCCTTTAAAACACACAGATACCCTTTAAATCACAGATACCCTTTAAATCACACAGATACCCTTTAAATCACACAGATACCCTTTAAATCACATAGAGACCCTTTAAATCACACAGATACCCTTTTAAATCACACAGATACCCTTTAAATCACACAGATACCCTTTAAATCACACAGATACCCTTTAAATCACATAGAGACCCTTTAAATCACACAGATACGCTTTAAATCACACAGATACCCTTTAAATCACAGATACCCATTAAATCACACAGATACCCTTTAAATCACACAGATACTCAGCATGAGGTCGTTGTGCAGTCCTATATATGACATGTAGAGCTGCTCTGTCATCAACATGAGGTCGTTGTGCAGTCCTATATATGACATGTAGAGCTGCTCTGTCATCAGCATGAGGTCGTTGTGCAGTCCTATATATGACATGTAGAGCTGCTCTGTCATCAACATGAGGTCGTTGTGCAGTCCTATATATGACATGTAGAGCTGCTCTGTCATCAACATGAGGTCGTTGTGCAGTCCTATATATGACATGTAGAGCTGCTCTGTCATCAACATGAGGTCGTCGTGCAGTCCTATATATGACATGTAGAGCTGCTCTGTCATCAACATGAGGTCGTCGTGCAGTCCTATATATGACATGTAGAGCTGCTCTGTCATCAACATGAGGTCGTCGTGCAGTCCTATATATGACATGTAGAGCTGCTCTGTCATCAACATGAGGTCGTTGTGCAGTCCTATATATGACATGTAGAGCTGCTCTGTCATCAACATGAGGTCGTTGTGCAGTCCTATATATGACATGTAGAGCTGCTCTGTCATCAACATGAGGTCGTTGTGCAGTCCTATATATGACATGTAGAGCTGCTCTGTCATCAACATGAGGTCGTTGTGCAGTCCTATATATGACATGTAGAGCTGCTCTGTCATCAACATGAGGTCGTTGTGCAGTCCTATATATGACATGTAGAGCTGCTCTGTCATCAGCATGAGGTTGTTGTGCAGTCCTATATATGACATGTAGAGCTGCTCTGTCATCAACATGAGGTCGTTGTGCAGTCCTACAGTGCCTTGCGAAAGTATTCGGCCCCCTTGAACTTTGCGACCTTTTGCCACTTTTCAAGCTTCAAACATAAAGATATAAAACTGTATTTTTTTTGTGAAGAATCAACAACAAGTGGGACACAATCATGAAGTGGAACGACATTTATTGGATATTTCAAACTTTTTAACAAATCAAAAACTGAAAAATTGGGCGTGCAAAATTATTCAGCTCCTTTACTTTCAGTGCAGCAAACTCTCTCCAGAAGTTCAGTGAGGATCTCTGAATGATCCAATGTTGACCTAAATGACTAATGATGATAAATACAATCCACCTGTGTGTAATCAAGTCTCCGTATAAATGCACCTGCACTGTGATAGTCTCAGAGGACCGTTAAAAGCGCAGAGAGCATAATGAAGAACAAGGAACACACCAGGCAGGTCCGAGATACTGTTGTGAAGAAGTTTAAAGCCGGATTTGGATACAAAAAGATTTCCCAAGCTTTAAACATCCGAAGGAGCACTGTACAAGCGATAATATTGAAATGGAAGGAGTATCAGACCACTGCAAATCTACCAAGACCTGACCGTCCCTCTAAACTTTCAGCTCATGCAAGGAGAAGACTGATCAGAGATGCAGCCAAGAGGCCCATGATCACTCTGGATGAACTGCAGAAATCTACAGCTGAGGTGGGAGACTCTGTCCATAGGACAACAATCAGTCGTATATTGCACAAATCTGGCCTTTATGGAAGAGTGGCAAGAAGAAAGCCATTTCTTAAAGATATCCATAAAAAGTGTCGTTTAAAGTTTGCCAAAAGCCACCTGGGAGACACACCAAACATGTGGAAGAAGGTGTTCTGGTCAGATGAAACCAAAATTGAACTTTTTGGCAACAATGCAAAACGTTATGTTTGGCGTAAAAGCAACACAGCTCATCACCCTGAACACACCATCCCCACTGTCAAACATGGTGGTGGCAGCATCATGGTTTGGGCCTGCTTTTCTTCAGCAGGGACAGGGAAGATGGTTAAAATTGATGGGAAGATGGATGGAGCCAAATACAGGACCATTCTGGAAGAAACCCTGATGGAGTCTGCAAAAGACCTGCGACTGGGACGGAGATTTGTCTTCCAACAAGACAATGATCCAAAACATAAAGCAAAATCTACAATGGAATGGTTCAACAATAAACATATCCAGGTGTTAGAATGGCCAAGTCAAAGTCCAGACCTGAATCCAATCGAGAATCTGTGGAAAGAACTGAAAACTGCTGTTCACAAATGCTCTCCATCCAACCTCACTGAGCTCGAGCTGTTTTGCAAGGAGGAATGGGAAAAAAATGTCTGTAGCTCAGTTGGTAGAGCATGGCGCTTGTAACGCCAGGGTAGTGGGTTCGATCCCCGGGACCACCCATACGTACAATGTATGCACACATGACTGTAAGTCGCTTTGGATAAAAGCGTCTGCTAAATGGCATATATATATATTATATATATATGCAAAACTGATAGAGACATACCCCAAGCGACTTACAGCTGTAATCGCAGCAAAAGGTGGCGCTACAAAGTATTAACTTAAGGGGGCTGAATAATTTTGCACGCCCAATTTTTCAGTTTTTGATTTGTTAAAAAAGTTTGAAATATCCAATAAATGTCGTTCCACTTCATGATTGTGTCCCACTTGTTGTTGATTCTTCACAAAAAAATACAGTTTTATATCTTTATGTTTGAAGCCTGAAATGTGGCAAAAGGTCGCAAAGTTCAAGGGGGCCGAATACTTTCGCAAGGCACTGTATATATGACAGAATTCACAAAGAGACCATGTTACAGATAGTGTATTGTATTCAAATTGTGCTGTGTTACTGTATTACTATATATTCTGCATACATATCTTACAGTACATTGTGATTTTCAGACTTGCATTTACCTTTACAATAGTTGCTGTATTGTTTTGAATGAGATGCTGTAACAAAAGTAAAGAACAAGTACATATTTACCTGTTTTCCCTACGGAATGTTTGCACAATTGATGACACTGTGGACCTGTTGACATTAGGCTGTACTCTCCGACCAGCCTCTTCCATTGTCAGATCATGGTTTATAACACTGTGGACCTGTTGACATTAGGCTGTACTCTCCGACCAGCCTCTTCCATTGTCAGATCATGGTTTATAACACTGTGGACCTGTTGACATTAGCCTGTACTCTCTGACCAGCCTCTTCCATTGTAACACCATGGTTTATAACACTGTGGACCTGTTGACATTAGGCTGTACTCTCTGACCAGCCTCTTCCATTGAGTCCCTCTTCCACAGGGACTCTTACTCTATGCCTTCTACCTATTTCTCTTTTATGTCTTCCCCTAACACCACCACCACACATTCTTACACATCTTCTTATTTCTCTTCCACGAGCATGTAGCTACTGTTCAGAGTTGTGATGTTCCTCCATGTTCACACATGATAGTGATTGTGCTGTGTGCAAGCTCCATATATATGCTTCCAAACTTGATTGGTTGATTTGTAAGATTGTAATTCCTATTTCATTACTATGTCACCTGGCAGGTAATTTGCCAATTTAGCAGACCTTACAAACATTCCATGTCATTGATATTTATTGAATATACATGTATGTCTGACTGACTTTGATCATTGAATGGATAATTTTGCATGTGATGGTTCACAGTGAAATCATGTTTAGAAGTTGTGGAAGAGTATGACAATTTCACTGAGAATCAACTCATCAGTTTTGATCAGCCATGTGCATGTAGTTATTGTGCAAATTGTAGACAATTGTACTTAATCTTTTGCACGCGTGCCAAAACACGTAATTTGCTTAAATTAATAAGAAATTCAAATCTGGTGTTAACAAGATACTAATTGTTCAGAGATTTGAACTTATTGCTTTGAAAAAATATATTCTCATTTGAGAATTGAGCCAAAGCTATTGAGAAAAACTGTAAATCACATAGGCATTAGGTACCATTTAAATCACACAGAGACAGGCAGAGATAGCCTTTAAATCACACAGAGACAGGCAGAGATAGCCTTTAAATCACACAGAGACAGGCAGAGATAGCCTTTAAATCACACAGAGACAGGCAGAGATAGCCTTTAAATCACACAGAGACAGGCAGAGATTGCCTTTAAATCACACAGAGACAGGCAGAGATAGCCTTTAAATCACACTGAGACAGGCAGAGATAGCCTTTAAATCACACTGAGACAGGCAGAGATAGCCTTTAAATCACAGAGACAGGCAGAGATAGCCTTTAAATCACACAGAGAGACACAAATAGCCTTTAAATCACAAAGAGACACACATACACTACATGACCAAAAGTATGTGGACACATGCTCGCCGAACATCTCATTCCAAAGTCATGGGCATTAATATGGAGTTGGTCCCCACTTTGCTGTTATACCAACCTCCACTCTTCTGAAGACTTTCCACTAGATGTTGGAACATTGCTGCGGGGACTTGCTTCCACTCAGGCACAAGAACATTTGTGAGGTCAGGCACTGATGTTGGGCGATTAGGCCTGGCTCGCAATCAGCGTTCCAATTCGTTCGATGGGGTTGAAGTCAGGGCTCTGTGCAGGCCAATCAAGTTCTTCCACACTGATCTCGACAAACAACTTCTTTATGGAACTTGCTTTATGCACGGGGGCATTATCATGCTGAAACAGGAAAGGGCCTTCCCCAAACTGTTGCCACAAAGTTGGAAGCACAGAATTGTCTACAATGTCATTGTATGCTACAGCGTTAAGATTAGAGGTCGACTGATTAATCGGAATGGCCGATTAATTAGGGCCGATTTCAAGTTTTCATAACAATCGGAAATCTGTATTTTTGGGCACCGATTTGCCAATTAAAAAAATAATTAGAATAATATTTTTATTTTATTTATATACCTTTATTTAACTAGGCAAGTCAGTTAAGAACACCTTCTTATTTTCAATTATGGCCTAGGAACGGTGGGTTAACTGCCTCTTTCAGGGGCAGAACGACAGATTTTCACCTTGTCAGCTCTTGCAACCTTACAATTAACTAGTCCAACGCAATAACAACCTGCCTCTCTCTCGTTGCACTCCACAAGGAGACTGCCTGTTACGCGAATGCAGTAAGCCAAGGTAAGTTACTATCTAGCATTAAATTTATCTTACAAAAAACAATCAATCATAATCACTAGTTAACTACACATGGTTGATGATATTACTAGATATTATCTAGCGTGTCCTGTGTTGCATATAATCTGACTGAGTATACAAGTATCTAAGTTTCTCACTTAGCGGTGGTAGGCAGAAGCAGACGCGTAAACATTCATTCAAACAGCACTTTCGTGCGTTTTGCCAGCAGCTCTTCCTTGTGCGTCAAGCATTGCGCTGTTTATGACTTCAAGCCTATCAACTGCCGAGATGAGGCTGGTGTAGCCGAAGTGAAATGGCTAGCTTGTTAGCGCGCACTAATAGAGTTTCAAACGTCACTCGCTCTGAGCCTTCTAGTAGTTGTTCCCCTTGCTCTGCATGGGTAACGCTGCTTCAATGGTGGCTGTTGTCGTTGTGTTGCTGGTTCGAGCCCAGGGAGGAGCGAGGAGAGGGACGGAAGCTATACTGTTACACTGGCGATACTAAAGTGCCTATAAGAACATCTAATAGTCAAAGGTTACTGAAATACAAATGGTATAGAGGGAAATATTCCTATAATTCCTATAATAACTACAACCTAAAACTTCTTACCTGGGAATATGAAAGACTCATGTTAAAAGGAACCACCAGCTTTCATTATGTTCTGAGCAAGGAACTGAAACGTTAGCTTTCTTACATAGCACATATAGCACTTTTACTTTCTTCTCCAACACTTTGTTTTTGCATTTATTAAACCAAATTGAACATGTTTCATTATTTACTTGAGGCTAAATTGATTTTATTGATGTATTTTATTAAGTTAAAATAAGTGTTAATTCAGTATTGTTGTAATTGTCATTATTACAAATAAAATGGGCCGATTAATCGGTATCGGCTTTTTTGGTCCTCCAATAATCGGCATCAGCGTTGAAAAATCATAATTGGTCGACCTCTAGTTAAGACTTCCCTTCAATGGAACAAAGTGGCCTAACCCGAACCATGAAAAACACACCCCGAGAGCTTCTGGTCAGCGGGGTGGTGGCACCGGGATCCTCATCTCTCCCAAGTGGTCATTCTCTCTTTCTCCCCTTACCCATCTGTCTATCGCCTCCCTTGAATTCCATGCTGTCACAGTTACCAGCCCTTTCAAGCTTAACATCCTTATCATTTATCGCCCTCCAGGTTCCCTCGGAGAGTTCATCAATGAGCTTGATGCCTTGATAAGCTCCTTTCCTGAGGACGGCTCACCTCTCACAGTTCTGGGCGACTTTAACCTCCCCACGTCTACCTTTGACTCATTCCTCTCTGCCTCCTTCTTTACACTCCTCTCCTCTTTTGACCTCACCCTCTCATCTTCCCCCCCTACTCACAAGGCAGGCAATACGCTCGACCTCATCTTTACTAGATGCTGTTCTTCCACTAACCTCATTGCAACTCCCCTCCAAGTCTCCGACCACTACCTTGTATCCTTTTCCCTCTCGCTCTCAGCCAACACTTCCCACACTGCCCCTACTCGGATGGTATCGCGCCGTCCCAACCTTCGCTCTCTCTCCCCCGCTACTCTCTCCTCTTCCATCCTATCATCTCTTCCCTCTGCTCAAACCTTCTCCAACCTATCTCCTGATTCTGCCTCCTCAACCCTCCTCTCCTCCCTTTCTGCATCCTTTGACTCTCTATGTCCCCTATCCTCCAGGCCGGCTCGGTCCTCCCCTCCCGCTCCGTGGCTCAACGACTCATTGCGAGCTCACAGAACAGGGCTCCGGGCAGCCGAGCGGAAATGGAGGAAAACTCGCCTCCCTGCGGACCTGGCATCCTTTCACTCCCTCCTCTCTACATTTTCCTCCTCTGTCTCTGCTGCTAAAGCCACTTTCTACCACTCTAAATTCCAAGCATCTGCCTCTAACCCTAGGAAGCTCTTTGCCACCTTCTCCTCCCTCCTGAATCCTCCTCCCCCGCCCCCCCCCCCCTCCCTCTCTGCAGATGACTTCGTCAACCATTTTGAAAAGAAGGTCTACGACATCCGATCCTCGTTTGCTAAGTCAAACGACACCGCTGGTTCTGCTCACACTGCCCTACCCTGTGCTCTGACCTCTTTCTCCCCTCTCTCTCCAGATGAAATCTCGCGTCCTGTGACGGCCGGCCGCCCAACAACCTGCCCGCTTGACCCTATCACCTCCTCTCTTCTCCAGACCATTTCCGGAGACCTTCTCCCTTACCTCACCTCGCTCATCAACTCATCCCTGACCGCTGGCGACGTCCCTTCCGTCTTCAAGAGAGCGAGAGTTGCACCCCTTCTGAAAAAACCTACACTCGATCCCTCCGATGTCAACAACTACAGACCAGTATCCCTTCTTTCTTTTCTCTCCAAAACTCTTGAACGTGCCGTCCTTGGCCAGCTCTCCCGCTATCTCTCTCAGAATGACCTTCTTGATCCAAATCAGTCAGGTATCAAGACTAGTCATTCAACTGAGACTGCTCTTCTCTGTATCACGGAGGCGCTCCGCACTGCTAAAGATAACTCTCTCTCCTCTGCTCTCATCCTTCTAGACCTATCGGCTGCCTTCGATACTGTGAACCATCAGATCCTCCTCTCCACCCTCTCCGAGTTGGGCATCTCCGGCGCGGCCCACGCTTGGATTGCGTCCTACCTGACAGGTCACTCCTACCAGGTGGCGTGGCGAGAATCTGTCTCCTCACCACGCACTCTCACCACTGGTGTCCCCCAGGGCTCTGTTCTAGGCCCTCTCCTATTCTCGCTATACACCAAGTCACTTGGCTCTGTCATAACCTCACATGGTCTCTCCTATTTACATTTACATTTAAGTCATTTAGCAGACGCTCTTATCCAGAGCGACTTACAAATTGGTAAATGACTATTGTAGTTGGAAATGGCAGATTTGTTATGGAATATCTACATTGGCCGTACAGAGGCCCATTATCAGCAACCATCACTCCCGTATTCCAATGGCACGTTGTGTTAGCTAATCCAAGTTTATCATTTTAAAAGGCTAATTGATCATTAGAAAACCCTTTTGCAATTATGTTAGCACAGCTAAAAACTGTTCTTATGATTATAGAGGCAATAAAACTGTCCTTCTTTAGACTAGTTGAGTATCCAGAGCATCAGCATTTGTGGGTTCGTTTGCAGGCTCAAAATGGCCAGAAACAAAGACCTTTCTTCTGAAACTCATCAGTCTATTCTTGTTCTGAGAAATGAAGGCTATTCCATGCGAGAAATTGCCAAGAAACTGAAGATCTCGTACAACGCTGTGCACTACTCCCTTCACAGAACAGCGCAAATGGTCTCTAACCAGAATAGAAATAGGAGTGGGAGGCCCCGGTGCACAACTGAGCAAAAGGACAAGTACATTAGAGTGTCTAGTTTGACAAACAGACACCTCACAAGTCCTCAACTGGCAGCTTTATTAAATAGTATCCTCAAAACACAAGTCTCAACATCAACAGTGAAGAGGTGACTCTGGGATGTGGCCTTCTAGGCAGAGTTGTGAAGAAAAAGCCAATATTACATTTACATTTAAGTCATTTAGCAGACGCTCTTATCCAGAGCGACTTACAAATTGGTGCATTCACCTTATGACATCCAGTGGAACAGCCACTTTACAATAGTGCATCTAAATATTTTAAGGGGGGAGGGGGTGAGAAGGATTACTTTATCCTATCCTAAGTATTCCTTAAAGAGGTGGGGTTTCAGGTGTCTCCGGAAGGTGGTGATTGACTCCGCTGTCCTGGCGTCGTGAGGGAGTTTGTTCCACCATTGGGGAGCCAGAGCAGCGAACAGTTTTGACTGGGCTGAGCGGGAACTGTACTTCCTCAGTGGTAGGGAGACGAGCAGGCCAGAGGTGGATGAACGCAGTGCCCTTATTTGGGTGTAGGGCCTGATCAGAGCCTGGAGGTACTGAGGTGCCGTTCCCCTCACAGCTCCGTTGGTCTTGTAGCGGATCGAGCTTCAACTGGAAGCCAGTGGAGAGAGCGGAGGAGCGGGTGACGTGAGAGAACTTGGGAAGGTTGAACACTAGACGGGCTGCGGCGTTCTGGATGAGTTGTAGGGGTTTAATGGCACAGGCAGGGAGCCCAGCCAACAGCGAGTTGCAGTAATCCAGACGGGAGATGACAAGTGCCTGGATTAGGACCTGCGCCGCTTCCTGTGTGAGGCAGGGTCGTACTCTGCGGATGTTGTAGAGCATGAACCTACAGGAACGTGCCACCGTCTTGATGTTAGTTGAGAACGACAGGGTGTTGTCCAGGATCACACCAAGGTTCTTAGCGCTCTGGGAGGAGGACACAATGGAGTTGTCAGCCGTGATGGCGAGATCATGGAACGGGCAGTCCTTCCCGGGAGGAAGAGCAGCTCCGTCTTGCCGAAGTTCAGCTTGAGGTGGTGATCCGTCATCCACACTGATATGTCTGCCAGACATGCAGAGATGCGATTCGCCACCTGGTCATCAGAAGGGGGAAAGGAGAAGATTAATTGTGTGTCGTCTGCATAGCAATGATAGGAGAGACCATGTGAGGTTATGACAGAGCCAAGTGACTTGGTGTATAGCGAGAATCTGTCCTATCATTGCTATGCAGACGACACACAATTAATCTTCTCCTTTCCCCCTTCTGATGACCAGGTGGCGAATCGCATCTCTGCATGTCTGGCAGACATATCAGTGTGGATGACGGATCACCACCTCAAGCTGAACCTCGGCAAGACGGAGCTGCTCTTCCTCCCGGGGAAGGACTGCCCGTTCCATGATCTCGCCATCACGGTTGACAACTCCATTGTGTCCTCCTCCCAGAGCGCTAAGAACCTTGGCGTGATCCTGGACAACACCCTGTCGTTCTCAACTAACATCAAGGCGGTGGCCCGTTCCTGTAGGTTCATGCTCTACAACATCCGCAGGGTACGACCCTGCCTCACACAGGAAGCGGCGCAGATCCTAATCCAGGCACTTGTCATCTCCCATTTGGATTACTGCAACTCGCTGTTGGCTGGGCTCCCTGCCTGTGCCATTAAACCCCTACAACTCATCCAGAACGCCGCAGCCCGTCTGGTGTTCAACTTTCCCAAGTTCTCTCACGTCACCCCGCTCCTCCGCTCTCTCCACTGGCTTCCAGTTGAAGCTCGCATCCGCTACAAGACCATGGTGCTTGCCTACGGAGCTGTGAGGGGAACGGCACCTCAGTACCTCCAGGCTCTGATCAGGCCCTACACCCAAACAAGGGCACTGCGTTCATCCACCTCTGGCCTGCTCGCCTCCCTACCACTGAGGAAGTACAGTTCCCGCTCAGCCCAGTCAAAACTGTTCGCTGCTCTGGCCCCCCAATGGTGGAACAAACTCCCTCACGACGCCAGGACAGCGGAGTCAATCACCACCTTCCGGAGACACCTGAAACCCCACCTCTTTAAGGAATACCTAGGATAGGATAAAGTAATCCTTCTCACCCCCCCTTAAAAGATTTAGATGCACTATTGTAAAGTGGCTGTTCCACTGGATGTCATAAGGTGAATGCACCAATTTGTAAGTCGCTCTGGATAAGAGCGTCTGCTAAATGACTTAAATGTAAATGTAAATGTAAATGTAAAAACAGCCACAGAACATTATTCCTCTTCCACCAAACTTTACAGTTGGCACTATGCACTGGGACAGGAAGCTTTCTCCTGGCATCCACCAAACCCATATTTGTCTGTCAGCCTGCCAGATGGTGAAGCGTGATTCATCACTCCAGAGAACACGTTTCCACTGCTCCAGAGTCCAATGCCGGCGAGCTTTACACCACGCCAGCCAAAGCTTGGCATTGTGCATGGTGATATTAGGCTTGCGTGCGGCTGCTCGGCCATGAAAATCAATTTTATGAAGCTCCTGAGGAACATCCATTGTGCTGACGTTGCTTCCAGGGGTAGTTTAAAACTTGGTAGGGAGTGCTGCAACCAAGGACAGACGGCTTCAGCAGTCAGGGGCCCTGTTCTGTGAGCTTGTGTGGTCTACCACTTCGAGACTAAGCCTTTCTTGCTCCGAGACTTTTCCACTTTACTATAACAGCACTTACAGTTGACCAGGGCAGCTCTAGCAGGGCAAACTGGCTTGTTGGAAAGGTGCCATCTTATGACAGTGCCATGTTGAAAGTAGAGGTCGACCGATTAAACGGAATGGCCGATTAATTAGGGCCGATTTCAAGTTTTCATGACAGTCTGAAATCGGTATTTTTGGGCACCGATTCTCCTCTCTCCCCTGTCCTGTCCTCTCTCCCTTTCCTTTCCTTTCCTTTCCTCTCCTCTCCTCTCCTCTCCTCTCTCCTTTCCTTTCCTCTCTTCTCTTCTCTTCTCTTCTCTCCTCTCCTCTCCTCTCCTCTCCTCTCCCCTCTCCTTTCCTCTCCTCTCTCCTTTCCTCTCTCCCCTCACCTTTCCTCTCTTCTCTCCTCTCCTCTCCTCTCCTCTCCTCTCCTCTCCTCTCCTCTCCTCTCCTCTCCTCTCCTCTCCTCTCCTCTCCTCTCCTCTCCTCTCTCCTTTCCTTTCCTCTCCTCTCTCCTTTCCTCTCTACTCTCCTCTCTCCTCCCCTCTCCTCTCTCCTCTCCTCTCCTCAATCTGCTGCTGTGGGGTGACTCTTGTGTTTCTCTCACCAGCCCAAATCCCCCATTAAGGCACTCCAGGGGATACACACACACAAACTGACTGGCTAATCACCTAAGTGGTCACTATTTCACAACACACACACATACACACATGGCACGGCAGCTTCCTCCTCTGTGGTCCACAGAGACAACAGACAGGCTCATGGGAAGACTCCTGTGGGGCTTTGAAATTAAAAGCCATTATCACTACCTGTGACCACACGTCTGGTGAGACACACTGTAAACAAACCTCAAACACAATACCGCTTCGTCATGGCTCATACTACAAATACCAAAATTCAAACAACTGTAAAACTACAATACACATATGCTACTTACTGACTTTATTTGAGTCAATTAGAGATATTATTGAATAATACATTCATATGGATTTTGGGACTTCCTCTCTACCATTCTTTATCATAAGAATAGCCTGCAACACAATATTCAAAAAGTACTGCACTTCAAAATCTGTTAGCATGTATTCCTGCGTCTAAGTGTTTGTGACTGACATTTAGAGGCTGATAACATAACAGGCCTCCGGCTACACTCACCAACCCCAGAGAACACTCTCAGGAGATTGACACCTACAAAAAGCTTAATAGAAAGGGGGAGAATTGCTATTGACATTTCTCCCAAAAGAGGTGTGATCCGCAAAACAGGTTTCTGTGAGAGCAGGGTGTCAATAACACTTTCTGCATATGAGCTCGTCAGCTACCTACCGCCATTTAACGATCAATTAGGAAAATCATCATTAGGGGTGGTTATACTAAATGTACTGAGGAGGTCCAAAATGGAAGCCACCCAAAGGAACATATTGCA
Organism: Oncorhynchus gorbuscha; assembly: GCF_021184085.1. Lineage (NCBI taxonomy): Eukaryota > Metazoa > Chordata > Actinopteri > Salmoniformes > Salmonidae > Oncorhynchus > Oncorhynchus gorbuscha. Next base: position 18,824,519 of record NC_060181.1, on the reverse strand, counting down.
AATAAACATAAATAACTTGTGAAAGAGACATTTTCATAATCAGATTTTTTTTAAACATTCTGATGAATAGGTTCAAATTGGGGGTGGGGGGGACTACCACAGAGAAAAACATCACATGAAAAGAGAGCTGGAGCAGTATAGTCAATAGAAGAGAAGGGTGGGAAAAATATCCCTGCGCTACAGAGACTGGAGCAAGACAACACTAAGCAGAGTTAGGAGCTGTCTGCCACAACCACATGGAACAACAGAACAATTGCGGCCCAGAATGTAGCAGTTTACGGGTTTAGCCACTTTTAGCCTGTTAAAACGTAACTTATTACAACTGTGAGTGTTTTAGAGACATGGTTTTGATTTCATGAGGAGAGATGTACGACCAATACCCAGACTACCACGGCATTTACATTCACTTCAATTGTCTCTGGATTGGATGGAATAAAAAACATTTGACGAGCCACCTCTGTTTTGGGTTTCAATACGAGAGGCGTTGGCGTCTTTCCCGCTGTTTAAGATCTTTAAATAATGGAATACCTGCAGGAGAAATAGATTCCCTCAAACTGTTTCCTCTGGTTCCGAGCGTTGAAATTACCATTGAAAACACAACCCAAATCGTGGACTGTAGCTTTAAAAAGCTCAGACATAACATAACAAAGCCACTTTAATGCCCTCCATCCATGTTCAGTGTGCCAGCCAGCACATCTGACATAGCTATTGGCTACCATGTGCCACCTCTACGCATGGCATACATCACCAAACCACGCTATGTACACAACAATGTGAAGTCACTCAGCCCTTGGTTGGCATCCACGACACAAGAGGGTAAAAATAATGTCAGCATCCCAAATCACACTCTATGCCCTAAATAGATGCACATCAAGTAATTCTGGAGAATCTCTGGCTTCCACAGTGACAGTAATTGGCGAGAGAGCCCTTGTGAGAAATTTGCAGTGCGAACGTTTTCCGGGATAATCCCATCTTGTTTGCATCTGGCCCGTCATCATTATGGATGAATACAACACACATGTAAACACAAAGTATAAGGATGAGAAACCCCATAGAGAAAACCACTGAAAACTAACCTCATTATTTACAGTGCGTGTTGTATGAGAAGCATATTACATTTTCCGGTGATTAACTGTGAGATACATTACTTCAATCTGTATTATCTTTACCATTCACAACACAAATAGGAACATACTTTATAGTCTTTTCAAATAGCAGTGTTGTCAAATAATTGAGGAATATGAATAATAGTTTGTTAAAGTCTTAAAGATCTTCACTCAGGTCTCAGTGGGTTCATAACAGCACTGTTCTCCTCTACTACCAAGAACACACTTCAATCACAAGCCCTGAATTAAATAAATTGACTAAATGAAGTGAGTGAAATAGGAAATGTGTATTTCATAGTTGAGCTATGAGCATTACTGCTGTACTCCTGGTATGAAGTATTGGAAACCAGTGGAGTGGAACTGGGCAAGCCATGAATGCAAAATACATTCTCTACTCTAACTGGCTGCACCTCACACAGACACACGCACATTAACACACACACACAGACACACGCACATTAACACACGCTCACACACACACACCCACCCACCCACCCACACACACACACACACACACACACACACACACACACACACACACACACACACACACACACACACACACACACACACACACACACACACACACACACACACACACACACACACACACACACACACACACACACACACACACACTTACACAATATCAGTGTGTTCTTCACAGTGTGTAGCCCATCTGGTCCAAGTTAAGTGTAACATAGAAAGCTCATTCAGATATAGTGAGTGTAGATGAAAACTTGGCACGGCCGACCCCCCACTCTCCCTCTCCTCCACTCGCCCTCTCCCCTGATTTCACGTCTAGACATCATATTGGAAAATGGCTCGCACACCACAAATACAGAAGGAATGCGGCAGCAGCACAGATTATACTACAGAGGAGAAAATGTACCCTGTTTTGGATAGAAGGGTATACAGTGGGGAGAACAAGTATTTGATACACTGTTGATTTTGCAGGTTGTCCTACTTACAAAGCATATAGAGGTCTGTAATTTTTATCGTAGGTACACTTCAACTGTGAGAGACGGAATCTAAAACAAAAATCCAGAAAATCCCATTGTATGATTTTTAAGTAATTAATTTACATTTTATTGCATGACATAAGTATTTGATACATCAGAAAAGCATAACTTAATATTTGGTACAGAAACCTTTGTTTGCAATTACAGACATCATACGTTTCCTGTAGTTCTTGACCAGGTTTGCACACACTGCCGCAGGGATTTTGGCCCACTCCTCCATACAGACCTTCTCCAGATCCTTCAGGTTTCAGGGCTGTTGCTGGGCAATGCGGACTTTCAGCTCCCTGCAAAAATGTTCTAGGGACCTTGCGTGCGCTGCAGGATTTTTATTTATTTTTTATTTTACCCCTTGTTCTCCCCAATTTCGTGGTATCCAATTGTTGTAGTAGCTCCTATCTTGTCTCATCGCTACAACTCCCGTACGGGCTCGGGAGAGACAAAGGTTGAAAGTCATGCGTCCTCCGATACACAACCCAACCAAGCCGCACTGCTTCTTAACACAGTGCGCATCCAACCCGTAAGCCAGCCGCACCAATGCGCCGGAGGAAACACTGTGCACCTGGCCACCTTGGCTAGCGCACACTGCGCCCAGCCCGCCGCAGGAGTCGCTGGTGCACGATGAGACAAGGACACCCCTACTGACCAAGCCCTCCCTAACCCAATTGTGTGTTGCCCCACGGACCTCCCGGTCACGGCCGGTTACGACAGAGCCTGGGCGCGAACCCAGGGACTCTGATGGCACAGCTGGCGCTGCAGTACAGCGCCCTTAACCACTGCGCCACCCGGGAGGCCTCGCTGCAAGATTTTAATCCATGACGGTGTAGTGTGTTACTAATGGTTTTCTTTGAGACTGTGGTCCCAGCTCTCTTCAAGTCATTGACCAGGTTCTGCTGTGTAGTTCTGGGCTGATCCCTCACCTTCCTCATGATCATTGATGCCCCACGAGGTGAGATCTTGCATGGAGTCCCAGATCGAGGGTGATTGACCGTCATCTTGAACTTCTTCCGTTTTCTAATAATTGCGCCAACAGTTGTTGCCTTCTCACCAAGCTGCTTGCCTATTGTCCTGTAGCCCATCCCAGCCTTGTGCAGGTCTACAATTTTAACCCTGATGTCCTTACACAGCTCTCTGGTCTTGGCCATTGTGGAGAGGTTGGAGTCTGTTTGATTGAGTGTGTGGACAGGTGTCTTTTATACAGGTACCGAGTTCAAACAGGTGTAGTTAATACAGGTAATGAGTGGAGAACAGGAGGAATTCTTAAAGAAAAACTAACAGGTCGGTGAGAGACGGAATTCTTACTGGTTGGTGATCAAATACTTATGTCATGCAATAAAATGCAAATGAATTACTTAAAAATCATACAATGTGATTTTCTGAATTTAGTTTTAGATTCCGTCTCTCACAGTTGAAGTGTACCTATGATAAAAACGACAGACCTCTACATGCTTTGTAAGTAGGAAAACCTGCAAAATCGGCCGTGTATCAAATACTTGTTCTCCCCACTGTAGGTGGAGTAGGTCTATGTTGGTGGTTACGTCACTTAACTGTAATGGAAAACTAATTCCAGCATGTTCTAAAATATACCCTCAGTGTTTCATTGATGACTAATCAGGTTAATATGGCTGGCTGTGTTGGGGAAACAGGACCAAGTAGAATCAGTTTAATATGGCTGGCTGTGTTGGGGAAACAGAATCAAGTAGAATCAGTTTAATATGGCTGGCTGTGTTGGGGAAACAGAATCAAGTAGAATCACTTTAATATGGCAAGCTGTGTTGGGGAAACAGGACCAAGTAGAATCAGTTTAATATGGCAAGCTGTGTTGGGGAAACAGGACCAAGTAGAATCAGGTTAATATGCTGTTTTGGGGAAACAGGTCCAAGTAGAATCAGGTTAATATGCTGTTTTGGGGAAACAGGACCAAGTAGAATCAGGTTAATATGCTGTTTTGGGGAAACAGGACCAAGTAGAATCAGGTTAATATGCTGTTTTGGGGAAACAGGACCAAGAAGAGGAACCTGAGAATGTGTATCAAGCCAAGGCTGAATACAGACACACACACATCGTGGGCATCACACACACTGAATACAGACACGCACACATCATGGGTATCACACACACTGAATACAGACACACATACCATCGGCATCACACACAATCTGGATACAAACACACACCATCGGCATCACACACAGTCTGAATACAGACACACACGCCATCGGCATCACACACAGCCTGAATACAGACACACGCCATCGGCATCACACACAGCCTGAATACAGACACACACACCATCGGCATCACACACAGCCTGAATACAGACACACGCCATCGGCATCACACACAGCCTGAATACAGACACACACGCCATCGGCATCACACACAGCCTGAATACAGACACACGCCATCGGCATCACACACAGCCTGAATACAGACACACACACCATCGGCATCACACACAGCCTGAATACAGACACACACACCATCGGCATCACACACAGCCTGAATACAGACACACACGCCATCGGCATCACACACAGCCTGAATATAGACACACGCCATCGGCATCACACACAGCCTGAATACAGACACACACCATCGGCATCACACACAGCCTGAATACAGACACACACACCATCGGCATCACACACAGCCTGAATACAGACACACGCCATCGGCATCACACACAGCCTGAATACAGACACACACACCATCGGCATCACACACAGCCTGAATACAGACACACACACCATCGGCATCACACACAGCCTGAATACAGACACACACACCATCGGCATCACACACAGTCTGAATACAGACACACACACCACCAGCATCACACACAGCCTGAATACAGACACACACACCATCAGCATCACACACAGTCTGAATACAGACACACACACCATCAGCATCACACACAGCCTGAATACAGACACACACACCATCAGCATCACACACAGTCTGAATACAGACAAACGCCATCGGCATCACACACAGCCTGAATACAGACACACACACCATCAGCATCACACACAGTCTGAATACAGACACACACACCATCAGCATCACACACAGTCTGAATACAGACAAGGAGGTTATAGTAAAGGTCAAACACGAAAACTGATGTGGTTTCATTGACTTTGTCAGAAGAACATTCCATACAATAATTAACATACAGGGTCTGAAGGCAAAATGAAAAAGACTTGACAGACAGATAGACAAAGTCGGACACGAATGGAGAGGATGAAATTGAGAGCGAGATAGAAACATTGACAGAGAGATAACGAGGGAGACGCATATTTAAACGGACATCTGACTGACAGAGACACATTGACGTGGACAAAGAATTTGCTCAGACAGAAAGAGAGAGAGGGAGAGAGAGAGAGAAAAAGAGAGAGTAAAAAATAGAGAGAGATTTGCGAAAGAGAAAGAAAGAAAGATAGAGACAGTCTATGTGACTGCAAGGTGATATAGAGAATTTTAACCCACCAGGAGGAACTGGGTGAACTCTCCATAGCTGAGGTGCTTGGTCCTCTCCATGCCGAAGTGCAGCCGCATGAACTCAGAGTCCCAGTTAAAGGGGATGTGCTGATGGTTTGTGGTTTGGCTGAAGACCTGCTTCACGTCCTCTGAGGAGAGACGAGACGAGCACCTTTAATGAAATCAGTCCCCTTTTCATTCAGACAATGTTTACAGACTACTGTAGATGGCTGGTTAGCTGTAGCATTGCGTCACAAGACTTGGTTACTTGCAGACATGGTGGACATTGTTGTGTATTATGTCAAAAGGTATTATTTTGTATCAAGTCATTGAAATGATCATTGACCAGGTTTTAAGAGATTTCATATTAGAAAAGTATGTGTTAATAACGATGAAAGTTATAGGTTCCTGAAGCCACAGGGCTCAACAACGATGATGGATTGACATCTGATGGAAGCATTAGACAGTACTGTAGGCATACTGTAGCTATAAAATATGTGAAGCTATGTGATTACACACTTTTTAAATTCTGTATCAGTCTCAGCCAATAGAGGTAATGTAGGTGGGAGACATTGAACACCAGCCCAAATGATTACACCCTTATCAGAGAAACCCAAACAAACAGAGCCAGAGGAACCTGCTCCTTATTACGCCACGAAACCAGAAACATGTTTCAAACCTGCTAGTATGTATCAGTGTAACTAAGAGGGGAATAAATCACTTAAAGAGAAATGAGAGAGGGATTTGGGCCGCACACTAGAAATATGGAGTGTGATTTTCTCCCCAGTCAGGGCCTACCTTTTGGAACAAGACAGCTCCAGCAGGTTTTACACTTTAATGAGGCAATAAAAATGCTGCATTTACTCAACAGTGTAACACTGCAGTGCCATTCCCCATTCCAGACCTGCCGTTTATATTATCAGCCTTTATGGACCTGTCAACACCCAGGCAACCTTTTATCCTCTTTTTTTATCTCTTTGGCTGCAGTACAATCCCGTTTTAACATGCATTCATGTCACGGTTTGTGGAACTTTATTCCAACAAATTATGGATGTATTTTTATGAAACACTAAGAAATAACAGTGTATTCATCCCTTCATGTAGAAATATATGTTTTTCCGTGTTCACTTAATATAAATTACACAGGTTACTAACAAACAAGAAAAGAGAGTACAAAAATGTTCTGAAAAGAAATAAGAAATCAGAACAAGCCATTGATGTTGAAAAACAAACTGTCTTTAATGCAGCTAAGCCGCAGCAATGAATGCTTTTAATAAGTTATAAAGGAGCGACTTGTTATAGTGGTTGAGATGGAGAAGGCCATTTCATCTAATGAAAAAGCAAAGAGAAAATGATGGAATGGATCACAATAAAGTGACTTTGACAAGACCATAATCTCAGACACAGGTTAAAATGGTAGCAGAACATGAGGTACAGACAGCAGTGTATGGGCATGTGAAATATTTGACTTCTTATTGCATCTCCTAGCGTAGCCACAGTAGCATGCAGGTAGGCTATATTCATTAACCTTTCAGAAGGCAGAAAAACAACAGACCTTTCAATTACTAAACCAGATACACCAAGCCACAGATAAATAGTCTAATTGAGCTTTTAAAATATGAAAATTAACATATGTGCATATATAATGAACCACAATGATCTTACTCCCTGCCGACAAGCAACAATTAGAATGGAATTTAGTTTCTCTCTGTTTGTGCCCAAGATATGTGTGCTGCATTTCAAATCAGTCCTAATGTGCTAATGTGGCACACCTACAGAAGGCAAAATTAGAGTTGTTTAAATCAATTAGGGAAATGTGAAATGAGCAACACGTACAAATGTCTCCTCTTCTAACCTCTGGGCTCGGAGGCTTCTGGGTAATGGTGCCAATCACATACACACTCCCCTCCTCTCCGACAGACATGTCTTCTCCCCCTCCACCCCTCCACCCTTCCAAAACCAATATCTGTCATCCTGTCATCTCCATAGGGGTGCTTACACTGTCACCTTCATAGGGGCTAAGGTTACTGTCATTGACTCTGATGGTTATGTGTGACAATATAATTCTTTGTCATTTTGAGAGAGTAAAACATATTTTATTATCAACTTCTTCCAAAATAACAAAATGTCCAATGAAATTTACTTTCAGTAAATAAAAGACCTCACAGTGTACTAAGAATTCTTCCTTCACTTACATATTAAAAGCCTAGCTATAAGTGTAAACACTTTGTACTTCAACGGTCACCTGCATATCACAGGTCTCACAGGTCTCTCATATGTCACAAATCATACCAGGGGATTAGAGGGTTAGAGCTAAAATAGAGCTGTCAATCAAACCAGAGGGAAGGTTACGTACCGTAGGTGGCTGCTCCTTTGCCAGTCTTGTCAAACAGCAGGAAGGCGACCATGTAGAGAGCATCTGGAGCACACAGGACCGACTCAAAAGCCACAAACTCCTGGAAGGAGATCAACCTGAAGGAGAGAGAGAGAGAGAGAATTAGAGGGAGAGAGAGCGAGAGAGAGAGAGAGAGAGAGAGAGAGAGAGAGAGAGAGAGAGAGAATTAGGGGGGAGAGAGAGAGAGAGAGAATTAGAGGGAGAGAGAGAGAGAGAGAGAGAGAGAGAGAGAGAGAGAGAGAGAGAGAGAGAGAGAGAGAGAGAGAGAGAGAGAGAGAGAATTAGAGGAAGAGAGAGAGAGAGAGAGAGAATTAGAGGGGAGAGAGAGAGAGAGAGAGAGAGAGAGAGAGAGAGAGAGAGAGAGAGAGAGAGAGAGAGAGAGAGAGAGAGAATTAGAGGGAGAGAGAGAGAGAGAGAGAGAGAGAGAGAGAGAGAGAGAGAGAGAGAGAGAATTAGAGGGAGAGAGAGCGAGAGAGAGAGACTGTTGTGTTGATGGTATCCTCAATGAAATGATAAAGTATACAGACCACAAATTCCAATCTGCTATACGTAAACTCTTTAACATCATCTTCAGCTCTGGCATCTTCGACAATATTTGGAACCAAGGAATAATCACCCCAATTCACAAAAGTGGAGACGAATTTGACCCCAATAACTACCATAGGATATGGGTCGACCGCAACCTTGGGAAAATCCTCTGCATTATCATTAATAGCAGACTTGTACATTTCTTCAGTGAAAACAATGTACTGAGCAAATGTCAAATAGGCTTTTTACCAGATTACCGTACGATAGACCACGTGTTCACCCTGCACACAATAATTGACAAACAAACAAACAAAACAAAGGCAAAGTCTTCTCATGCTTTGTTGAATTCAAAAAACCTTTGACTCAATTTGGCATGAGGGTCTGCTATACAAATTGATGGAATGTGGTGTTGGGGGTAAAACATACGATATTATAAAATCCATGTACACAAACAACAACTGTGTGGTTAAAATTGGCAAAAAACAGGGATGCAGCTTAAGCCCCACTCTCTTCAATTTAGATATCAACGAATTGGCAAGGGCACTAGCACAGCCTCCAGCACCTGCCTCGCCCTACTAGAATCTGAAGTCAAATGTCAACTGTTTGCTGATGATCTGGTGTTTCTGTCCCCAACCAAGGAAGGCCTACAGCAGCACCTAGATCTTCTGCACAGATCCTGTCAGTCCTGGGTCCTGACACTAAATCTCAGTAAGACAAAAAAGGTCCAGTTCCCAGGACCACGAATACAAATTCCATCTAGACACCGTTGACCTATTGCACACAAAAAGCTATGCATACCTCGGCCTAAACATCAGCGCCACAGGTAACTTCCACAAAGCTATGCATACCTCGGCCTAAACACCAGCGCCACAGGTAACTTCCACAAAGCTATGCATACCTCGGCCTAAACACCAGCGCCACTGGTAACTTCCACAAAGCTATGCATACCTCGGCCTAAACATCAGCGCCACTGGTAACTTCCACAAAGCTATGCATACTTCGGCCTAAACATCAGCGCCACTGGTAACTTCCACAAAGCTATGCATACCTCGGCATAAACATCAGCGCCACTGGTAACTTCCACAAAGCTATGCATACCTCGGCCTAAACATCAGCGCCACTGGTAACTTCCACAAAGCTATGCATACCTCGGCCTAAACATCAGCGCCACTGGTAACTTCCACAAAGCTATGCATACCTCGGCCTAAACACCAGCTCCACTGGTAACTTCCACAAAGCTATGAACGATCTGAGAGACAAGGCAAGGGCCTTCTATGCCATCAAAAGGAACAGAAAATTCGACATAACAATTAGGATATGGATAAAAATACTTGTATAGTTATAGAACTCATTGCCCTACATGTTTGTGGGGTCTGGGGTCTGCTCACCAACCAAGAATTCACAAAATGGGACAAACACCAAATTCAGACTCTGCATGCAGAATTCTGCAAAAATATCCTCAGTGTTCAACGTAAAACACCAAATAATGCATGCAGAACGGAATTAGGCTCTCTAATTATCAAAATCCAGAAAAGAGCCAATAAATTCTACAACCACCTAAAAGGAAGTGATTCCCAAACCTTCCATAACAAAGCCCTAACCTACAGAGAAATTAACCTGGAGAAGAGACCCCTAAGCAAACTGATCCTGGGACTCTGTTCAAAAACACAAACAGACCCCCCAGGACAGCAACACAACCAAATCATGAGAAAACAAAAAGATAATTACTTGATACATTGGAAAGAATTAACAAAGAAACTGAGCAAACTAGAATGCTATTTGGCCCTAAACAGAGACTACACGGTGGCAGAATATCTGACCACCGTAACTAACCCAAACTTAAGGAAAGCTTTGATTATGTACAGACTCAGTGAGCATAGCCTTGCTATTGAGAAAGGCCACCGTAGGCAGACCTGGCTCTCAAGAGAAGACAGGCTATGTGCACACTGCCCACAAAATGAGGTGGAAACTGAGCTACACTTCCTAACCTCCTGCCAAATGTATGACCATATCAGCAACACATATTTCCCTCAGATTACACAGATCCACAAAGAATTTGAAAGCAAACCCAATTTTGATAAACTCTCATACCTACTGGGTGAAATACCACAGTGTGCCATCACAGCAGCAAGATGTGTGACCTGTTGCCACAACAAAAGGGCAACCAGTGAAGAACAAACACCATTGTAAATACAACCCATTCTTATGTTTATTTATTTTACCTTTTGTACTTTAACTATTTGCACATTGTTACAACACTGTATATAGACATAATATGACACTTGAAATGTCTTAATTATTTTGGAACTTCTGTGAGTGTAATGTTTACTGTACATTTTTATTGTTTATTTCACTTTTGTTAATTATCTACTTCACTCGCTTTGGCAATGTTAACATATGCTTACCATGAATTGAGAGAGAGAGAGAGAGAGAGAGAGAGAGAGAGAGAGAGAGAGAGAGAGAGAGAGAGAGAGAGAGAGAGAGAGAGAGAGAGAGAGAGAGAGAGAGAGAGAGAGAGAGAGAGAGAAGTGAGACAAATAAAAAGAAAGTTGAATGTGAGGCTATCTGGTAAAAGTATACTCAGATAATGTCATGTTCCACAATGAGAGAGCAGAGAAGGACTATCAGCATCACTAGAACACATTTTACAGCACTTGTTGTGCAATCATTTAGAGCAGAACTATAGAACACAAGTTTCAACTTATACAACACTGGATGACAAAACCAATTTACAGAACAGCTGATCAATCTATGAAAATCTTGATAAAGGTAGGCTACTTCTCAGCTGAGTGAAATGTCAAACTTAATGAGAATGATTTCATGTCAGTGTTGTGTCTGAGTTGACTGCTATAACGTTGACTGGCAACTTTACACATGTAAAAATGATTTCATATGAAGTTACACATTTCCCCCTCTGCCATGTTAAACAGGTGTATATCTGTATACAGTGGGGACAACAAGTATTTGATACACTGCCGATTTTGCAGGTTTTCCCACTTACAAAGCATGTAGAGGTCTGTAATTTTTATCATAGGTACACTTCAACTGTGAGAGACGGAATCTAAAACAAAAATCCAGAAAATCACATTGTATGATTTTTAAGTAATTCATTTGCATTTTATTGCATGACATAAGTATTTGATCACCTACCAACCAGTAAGAATTCTGTCTCTCACAGACCTGTTAGTTTTTCTTTAAGAATCCCTCTGGGGATTCTCTGGGATGGGCTACAGGACAATAGGCAAGCAGCTTGGTGAGAAGGCAACAACTGTTGGCGCAATTATTAGACAACGGAAGAAGTTCAAGATGACGGTCAATCACCCTCGGTCTGGGGCTCCATGCAAGATCTCACCTCGTGGAGCATCAATGATCATGAGGGAGGTGAGGGATCAGCCCAGAACTACACGGCAGGACCTGGTCAATGACCTGAAGAGAGCTGGGACCACAGTCTTAAAGAGAACCATTAGTAACACACTCCGCCGTCATGGATTAATATCCTGCAGCGCACACAAGGTCCCCCTGCTCAAGCCAGCACATGTCCAGGCCCGTCTGAATGACCATCTGGATGATCCAGAGGAGGAATGGGAGAAGGTCATGTGATCTGATGAGACAAAAATAGAGCTTTTTGGTCTAAACTCCACTCGCCGTGTTTGGAGGAAGAAGAAGGATGAGTACAACCCCAAGAACACCATCCCAAACGTAAAGCACGGAGGTGGAAACATTCTTTGGGGATGCTTTTCTGCAAAGGGGACAGGATGACTGCACCGTATTGAGGGGAGGATGGATGGGGCCATGTATCGCGAGATCTTGGCCAACAACCTCCTTCCCACAGTAAGAGCATTGAAGATGGGTCGTGGCTGGGTCTTCCAGCATGACAACGACCCGAAACACACAGCCAGGGCACCTAAGGAGTGGCTCCGTAAGAAGCATCTCAAGGTCCTGGAATGGCCTAGCCAGTCTATCAGACCTGAACCCAATAGAAAATCTTTGCAGGGAGCTGAAAGTCCGCATTGCCCAGCAACAGCCCTGAAACCTGAAGGATCTGGAGAAGGTCTGTATGGAGGAGTGGGCCAAAATCCCTGCGGCAGTGTGTGCAAACCTGGTCAAGAACTACAGGAAATGTATGATGTCTGTAATTGTAAACAAAGGTTTCTGTACCAAATATTAAGTTATGCTTTTCTGATGTATCAAATACTTATGTCATGCAATAAAATGCAAATTAATTACTTAAAAATCATACAATGGGATTTTCTGGATTTTTGTTTTAGATTCCGTCTCTCACAGTTGAAGTGTACCTATGATAAACATTACAGACCTCTACATGCTTTGTAAGTAGGAAAACTGGCAGAATAGGCAGTGTATCAAATACTTGTTCTCCCAACTGTATATCTTTCTATCTCTCTATATTTATATATCTTTCTTGCAGTCTTTCTCTCTCTCTCTATCTTTCTATCTATCTCTCTCTATATATTTTCTGTCTCTCTCTCTCTCTCTCTGGATGTGTAGTCTGCAGCATGTATGTGTCACTAATATCGTTGTATTTCACTTCTTTATGATATTACTACAAATGGCCATACATCATCTACAAAAACAGGACAAAGATACCAACAGGGTCATTTGAACTCCCATGGGAGCCCCTGGGGACAACGGCGCAATCTAGTCTTAATTCATGCGCGGTTCAAAGTTGCCTGAAGTCCATTATGAATTTCACAAATGGATACAATAATTATGCGGGGTCAGTTCTAATGAGCAATCCCCTGAGCACACATCTCTAATCTATTTCAATTTCCAGGGGAGAGATGATTACATTTTCCTGGCAACTCTAATTAATTTTGTTACTGATGAAATTCAAAGAGGGATTAATTGGGAATCTGTAGGCTTGTAGGTATGCTCTGCTCTGTCTGCCTTGCGGTGTAGAAAAATCGGAAAAGTAATTGTTTTATTGACTTAGCAAGCTGGCTGTTTTCAAACAGGGGCCTGCTGGTGGGATTTGGGTGGAGGTGCACAAAAGTGCCCTGCTACAAGCTAATATGGGTACAGCTCTTGTGGCTGGAACCATATTAAATGTTGAAAATTAAAATAGGTTGAAACATAAAAACTCTTAAAAATGACCAATTTAAAAGGTCATTTCGTGAGTTACTGTAGACAAACTTCAGAGGAATGCAGGAGAGAGAACAGAGACTGCCTAAAATGCAGTAGGGACGTGCAGTAGGATTTTTTTATGTGCATCTGTTTAGGTTTTTGAGCATTTCAGTAGTTATGAAGCCATGGATTATGACAATGTTACTGTAACTTGTTGATTATCAGGGGTTGATTATCAGGGGTATTAAGATGACTTTGGGAGATGTGAGAGGGTTCAGGAGGTATTATACACACTATGGTGAATGTGCCAGGGATGAGGATTATGATAGTTGATTAGCATTCCTATGACTAGGGGCTCCCGAGTGGCGCAGCGGTCTAAGGTGCTGCATCTCAGTGCAATAGGTGTCACTACAGTCTCTGGTTCAAATCCAAGCTGAATCACAGCTGGCTGTGATTGACAGTCCCATAGGGTGGCGCACAATTGGCCCAGCGTCGTCTAAGTTTGGCCAGAGTAGGCCATCATTGTAAATAAGGATTTGATCTTAACTGACTTGCCTAGTAAAATAAATAAAAAACAACTAGAGAACAATTACCCCCAAAAAAGAGATGCCAGCACGTTGTAATGCAAACAAACCATCTACCAACTACTATGGCATGTGACCAGATTGTACATTGTCTGAGTGCACAAAAAATGCATTTACAAACATGAGACTACAGTATGTGTCCAGGAAATGTAAGATATAAATCCCAACATGTGCAGTTAATGCTATACTAAATGGAGAGGATTATTTTTCATTTAAAATCAGTAGCTATTCAGTCAATATGATCATGCAGTACATGTGGCCTTTTCTTAGTCCGAGTGAGAGGTCAACAAAGGTTGAAAGTGTATCTCTATACAAAGTCGATAAGTAGGTAAACATCCTTAATGTCTTTGTTCGAGGGTGTATATGATGTCTACACTTTTTTGTCATCTTCAGCTGGTAAACACAGCTATCCAGGACCTACAACACTGTTTACAGCATAAACATTTGGGCGGGTTAGGCTGGAGCGACAGCTTTTATCCCTGATAGTAGAGGGGTAAGAGGACACCTTCAATGATCCCCTGTCCCTGCTATTGTCACTGACATCCTTCCACCCAGAGGTGACTGCTGGCTAGCTGACTGGCTGGCTGGCAGTCGGGCTGTCTGTCTCGCTAGCTGTCCGGCTGGTGGGCTGGATGCTTTGGGTTCTTCCAAGCAGGCACACCAAAATACACATGTCTGGCTGGAAGGACTGCTATTTTCCCAGCATGCTCTCTTTACAAAGTTTTAACCCCCAAGAGACTTGGGAGGGGTTTCACACTTGGAAGAGTTTTCCATCGAAAAAGAGAGAGGTGAAGGGGGGGGGGCAAGAGAGAGAAAGAGAGAGCAAGAGAGAGAAAAAGAAAATGAGATATAGAGAGACAGGGAAGGCAGGAAAAATCTCTGACACATCTTTCCGACAGCAGCAGGGATGTCTACATAGACAGAAAGGGAGTGTATCTATCTCAGCCAGCCAAGTCTGGGGAGGCTGAATAACAAGAGAGAAAAGTGATTTCAAGGCAGAGAGAGAGAAACTGTGATGGCCATCAGTGAGTGTATCACCTAATTTACACAGTCACAGAGGGAGGCAGAGAAATGCATTACACTGTTTACGTACACCCAAAATCCCTCTACTCCGAAAAAAACAATTACCCCTCCCTGACTTATCTCTGTGAAATGGAATCTTACCTGGGGTAAAAACAGCAGCAAGACGCGTTAGAGAGAAAAGAAATGTATGCAGTATGCACATCCTGAAAAATACTGTAATTTAAGATAGAGGGAGTATATGAAAATACAATAGACTCTGTAGATTATTTTCTTAGTTTATTTTCTTTCAGGGAGCTCACTCAACAGGTTCTTGTCAAAAACAATGTATTTCTGTTTTCTGTGAACATAAAAGGGGGTGTTGTTGACACGCGCAACCATTGTCTGTTCTCTCTTCCCGCGCTAGGCATAATCATCCATCTCATTGTCTAACGGAAATCATAACATATTTTTAGGGTTCACTGGCAAAAAATAACAAAATACATGGCGACTAACCTACAATGTCAACTGTAAACAAAATGGATGCATTCAAACAAAGGTCTCTGATTTTGTGGCTTTGATCAAACTATCAAACCAGACATTTCTGCTCCCTTGTCATTTCCTATCCCCTCCCCACCACCCCATCACACCAAATGAGGTTTAGATACAGAGACCAAGCCATGGTTTCCTAATAGATTTATCCCTTAATAGCAGTGATGCCGTCGCCATTTATCTGGCTCCCAAATCCACACAATGCAGGAGTGCTGAATGGCACGGGCAATTACAGTGCATGTGTGCAGCCAGCCAGCCTCCACTCCATTTTAAAGCAGGCCTTCATAATGTGAGCAACATGACCGCATGCACTCTGCTCTTTGCTGGAGCCCAGGTGGTTGCCGTGGCAACGTGCTTTTTCTTTTTGACTTACCCTAACATTTTATTGCCCGTCATTATGTATCATTAAAAACATACATATTAATGTAAAAAATAGGGGTGATGGGGGGGAGAGGGGGATAAGATGAGATGAATTAGGCTAGCAACAACCAACAGAAGGAAGGGAACAACACCTGACAAATGGGCTTTGAGGATTTGTAGGATTCTCTTTTTCTACTAAATAAATCAGATACATTTGTGGTAGAATAAGTGGTTAGCAAAACATTATTAATTGTTTATTGGATTGAATCCTGTGTATTAGAAAATAAGGGCTAGGGGAGTACACAGGATCAAAGCCAGATACAGTATATACACGCACTGGCCAGTTTATTAGGTACACCACCACGTTCACGAAAATTATTCACTCCTACAGACAGTGAGTCATGTGGCTTGCAATATAAAGCAGGCAGGCAGGCATCGAGGCATTCAGTTACTGTTCAATTGAATGTTAGAAAAGGCTAAATGAGTGACCTAAGCAACTTTGAGTGTGGTATGATCTTTGGTGCCAGGCATGCCGGATCCAGTATATCAGAAACGGCCGCCCACCAGGGCTTTTCACGCACGACAGTATCTAGGGTTTCCCCAGAATAATGTGACAAAAAAACATCCAGCCAGCGGCAGTCCTGTGTGCGAAAACAAGCAGTATTCAGAACGGCATCTCCAAACACACAACTTGTCGATCCTTATCATAGATGGGCTATTGCAGCAGACGACCACACCGGTTTCCACGCCTATCAGCTAAATACAAGAAGAAGCGGCTCCAGTGGGCATGCGATCACCAACAATGGACAATTGAGGAGTGGAAAAACCTTGCCCGGTCTGAAAAATCCTGGTTCCTGTTGGGTCATGCTGATGGCAGAGTTAGGATTTGACTCAAGCAACATGAGTCCATGGACCCTACCTGCCTGGTGTCAACTGTACAGGCTGGTGGGAGTGGTCAACTGCTGTCCAATCTGCATCAACTGCATGATGCAGCATGGACTAACATCCCTGAGGAACGTTTCCGACTTGTAGAATCCATCCCCCGGAGAATTCTGTCTGTTCTGGAGGCAAAGTGGGGTCCGACCCAGTAGTAGATTGGTGTACCTAATAAACTGGACATGTATATATACTGTATATAGATATATGTACTTAATGCAAGTAATGGTGAATAAACATACTAAATCAATCCCTGTTGTCCTGTGTTTTTTTGGGAAAGTGCCCGAAAGGTCGCTAGTCGAATCCCCGAGGCGACACTGTGAAAAATCTTGATCTTGGCGAACCCTGGCTGTTACCCCATTCTCGGGGGGAGTTGGGATATGCAAAAAACACATTTCCAATTCACATTTGAAATAGGACAAACATGACCACCCACCAAATTATCAAAATACTCCAGGTCCTTGTCATAACCAACCTATAACTAGGCCTAATGCCTATGCTTCTCATAGTCAGGGCCTGTATTCACAAATTGTCTCCTATTCATTATGATTAAAAAGCTAAACTGATCCTAGATGAGCATTCCTACTCTGATAGGGTTTGTGATAAGAGCCCTGATCTTCTACACACCCATCTTTCTTCTGGTCCACTACCCCAGCCAGCAGTGAGGTGGCCTCATTAGACAGCCTGATGTCAGTGTGTGCGTGGAGGAACCGGGTCACAAAGTCCTCCGGAGACATGTAGTGCTCATCCTTTTTCTGGATGCTGGCATACTGCAATGGCAAACGCATACACACACAAAAACGCATGCACATGCACACACACACAGACACACACAGACACACACACAGACAGACAGACAGACAGACAGACAGACAGACAGACAGACAGACAGACAGACAGACAGACAGACAGACAGACAGACAGACAGACAGACAGACAGACAGACAGACAGACAGACAGACAGACAGACAGACAGACAGACAGACAGACAGACAGACAGACAGACAGACAGACAGACAGACAGACAGACAGACAGACAGACAGACAGACAGACAGACAGACAGACAGACAGACAGACAGACAGACAGACAGACAGACAGACAGACAGACAGACAGACAGACAGACAGACAGACAGACAGACAGACAGACAGACAGACAGACAGACAGACAGACAGACAGACAGACAGACAGACAGACAGACAGACAGACAGACAGACAGACAGACAGACAGACAGACAGACAGACAGAGACACACACAGAGAGACACACAAACACACACAGACAGAACTCATTGTTGATTTGTTAATATATGATCTACTGATTGAGGAAGACACTGTACACATGTTCAAACCTTTGGGCTGACACCTAACTTGAGATCATTTGCATGTAATGTGAGACTTTCGCATAAATCATGCATTGATGTCAATGGTAGAAATTTGAGTTGTGTGCAGGGATCTCAAGTTAGGATTCAGACAACAATGGGGAAAACCATGAATGTGCTATTGACTCTTGTTTAGGTGACTTGAGCCAGAAGAAGGCCACAAATTAATGCATTATTAACAATGGCTTTCCAGTACATGAAGTTGTCTTGTACGCAGAGTGCTAAGGCAACATTGGTGAATATATTTTTACACAACTCACCTTTAAAAAAATTGCTTTCAGCTCTGTAGGGTCAGCCCTCCTTTGTCCCTGGAGAAATTAAACAGAATTACATGAAATTACATCAAAGACCACATTTACCTATCAAACATAATCAACAACCAAGCTCTCATTAGCTCAATATTGTAGTAATAACCTGATAATAATACACTTTTTAAAATTACAATTCTATTAACAGGCATATTAGGAGAATGTTAACTTAGCCTACATGTCTTGTTAACAGTAAGATATTTTACTCACTTTGTAGTAAAAGTGAGACATGCTATTTTGACCATGTTTAGGATTCAACAAGTCAATATTAGGCCTACTCTCTTTTTTATATACAGTGATCTAATGAAATGGGCTGGTCATACTAAAAGGGGATCCAGCTGTATAAAGGTAATTGGGGAGGGGACACTTCATTCAAAACAGTGGCACGAGGCACATGACGACACAAGGCACGTGCTGAATGTATCTTGTAGAATGTTGACATTTTCACATTATGTGAAATATCTGCGGCAATGACGCGAGTAACAACAGTAGCCTGCCTATATTACTGTATGTATATTGGGAGAATCGTCATATAGCATAAGGCTACACAAGGGAGCTTATAAAGCTTACCAGGCTAGAGCCGGCTTCACGTCAAACACGTGCTTGCTAATCAGCCAGTGGCTCGAGACGTGTGACGGACAGAGACCACCGGTTTCAGTGGCAGGTCAGTCTGATAACCGGATTCCGCATAGTGCATCACAGGGAAAGGCTGTATCCCATTAACACCTTGCCCCGTCCTCCTCGCTGTAAAGCCCCAATGTCATTGCCACTGGTTAATGTTAACCTCGAACATCCTCTTATCCGGCTAACTAACGTTAGTAGCTAGCTGGCTAGCCATCTATCAATAGATGGGGGAGGAAGTCAGTGTGTGAGAATGTGGTCCGTGCGTTCGGAGGTGTCGTTGTATATTCTGCCATTGTCTATTTCACCAACTGACTAAATGTTTTTTTCCTCGTACAAGGTGAACTTACCTTTGCAGCCATAGCAAGATTACTGTCAACCAACCAAGCCCACTCTGACCAAGCAAACCCGGTCATTTTCTTTTGCTTGACGACGTTCCCATGGAAATCACGCGCGGCTGTCGGATGGTGCAGAGAGGAGCTTAAAAAGGCGGCTCAAGTGTTCACGTGGTATCGAGCGGTCAACAGGTAGCGTGGTATGTAGCTGTTAACCGGTAGAGGTTGTCAGTTTGGCATCGTCATCATGTAACCATCCATATTACTGTTCATTAATACACTGTTACTACACAGGTATTAGAGGAATGTGTTTCCAATGAATTACCAATTGGCCCTATACCTACACAAGCCCTGATGCATTTAGTTAAACATCAAAAAAAAAAATGTCACTCCATAATAATACCATCATTATTTATGGAAGCCCATTCCCACCACCCCCTTCCAAAAAAAGTGATACTATCTAAAACTGTTGAGATATTAAGTCAACATTTTGAGATACTAACTCCACATTTCGAGATACATACAGTAGGGTATGTGTCTTCATTTGTAGCATTATGTGGGGATTTCCATCTGTCCATGTTGCAGAGATCAGTACAGCAGGGCCGCCCGCAAACGTTTTGATAAAAATATAACGTAACAAAATGTGGAAAATTGAATGGATCAGAATACTTTCCGAATGCATTGTATAGAGAATCTTGTTTCACATGGTCAGTCCTTTAGGCACCGTTTGGCAAACTACAAGCGGTCTGTCATGTGCCCTTTACTGAGGAGTGGTTTCAATCACAAATTAGCAAAATATAGAAATAAGAAGACTAGTGACACCATCGGTGTTACATTAAATAAGGCACTACATTCTTAACTGAAAAATAAAGTGGCAATTTGGCAAAGTTTGCCAAGTCAAACACATGTGGCTTGAAGACTGAAGAAGCCAGTGAGAGAATCTAGTCTTAACTTTTTGTCTTTCTTTAAAAAAAAAAAAATACTGAGTGAATAACTTTTTAATTACAGATGCAAAGGCCTACACAATGCAACCCTGCATAAAGCAAACTCATCCATGTTAGTTATATTGTGCAATCGCAGTTGTTGTCTTTAAAAAAATATTTAAAAAACATATGACCTGATTAGAAAAGATCTAGTCTCATCATAGCCCATATAAAACCATTTTACAGCAGTTTTTTTTTACAATGTATACCCTCCAACTAGGATCCGGATTTTTTCCTAGTTAGGTTAGCCCAGTGGATCTCAAACCTCTTCTCAGGGACCCCCAGACGTTTCACAATTTTGTTTTAGCCCTGACTCACCTAATCAAGGACAAGTTGTGCTAGTTCTGGAATAGATCAAATGCATGAACTGGCTGGAGGTACACAAACAGAGGTTTGAGAACAACTGGGTAAGCCAACCAGATCAGGAAATCTCCCGGGCCCCAGGAAAATAAAAATAATACAAGTTAAATGGGTTTCCATTGCATTTTCAACTCTACTGATGGTTTTGTCACAAAAAACTGTTGCAATATATAGCAAATGTGCCCACTCTGGCCTTGGCACATGAGCTCTAGCCAACAGCTACTGCAGCAGATACAGTGTGGGCAAGCATAGCCGCGGGAAGCAGGGGTGCTGAGGGTGCTGCAGCAACCCCTGAAAAATCTGGAAAATAAATAAATATTTTTGGTTTGTTTTGCACAAAAGTAGTGCACTGAGCCTTTACTAGTCCTGTATTAGGGAACGATATAGCCATCTGTAGTGTGGGCAGAAACAATCTCAGCACCCACCGAACATCTTCACACTACTATGTGTGTAGGCTACCTATATTATGAGATTATTATGGAAAAGAGCGATAATATTTGTATTTGTCAAACGGCAGCCAAGCATCGATCACCATGTCACCTGAATAAGACCCTCAATATTTATTGGAAAGGAGCATCAAACTCATCACCTTGCACGTTCACCACCATGTGAAGTTCATCATAACTTATTTCATCTGCAGACTAATAATTAAATGCATAAAAGCGCATCCACTGCCATTTTTTGCATAATACATTTTACAGACATAAAATGATCCCGCCATGTCCAACGAACAAATTGTCTGTCAGCATTTAAAAAGTGATTCTATGAACCCGGTTGTGACTTTTTTTTATCCGTCAGGTACTTCAATTAATCCATCAGATAATTCATTTTTTTAAAACCACATTGTGGACCTCTCAAATTGAGTTTTGAGACACTAAAAACAATGATAGTCAAACATGGTACAGGCCTCATCAATAATGCATTACATCATCTATACACATGCATAAACAAAAACAAAACAAGGTATAATGTAGTGATGTAGTATGTCATAATGGTCTTCTATTGGCTATTCCTCCCATGAGTGTAGTAGCTCTTCAATCAGTCATAAAGCTGCTCAAGTTTCAAGTTGTATTAGTCTTATGTACGGGATACACATGGTATACATCTTCTAACTAAATGCTTACTTGCAGGTTCCTTCCTCGACAATGTAACAACAATAAGAAATAATAATAAAAGAAGCATACGAACATAAAGTAAATGACAAGGAACCTGACAAAGAACTTCACACAGAACCTCATCTAAAGATCTGAACTTCACACAGAACCTCATCTAAAGATCTGAACTTCACACAGAACCTCATCTAAAGATCTGAACTTCACACAGAACCTCATCTAAAGATCTGAACTTCACACAGAACCTCATCTAAAGATCTGAACTTCACACAGAACCTCATCTAAAGATCTGAACTTCACACAGAACCTCATCTAAAGATCTGAAAAGGGGCATTTATGGAAGAGAGCATACAAGGTTTCTGCTCCCACCTCTTCCCCACAGTAAATGGTTCCACTACTTTATATTTCCTTTCCATTCCATCCCTCCATGCTTTGTGTCAGGGGGAAAAATAGAGGGAGAGAGGAAGAGAGAGAGAGAAAATTCCATGACTACAATAGCAAAGGTTAACATTACTCACAGCATAAAAACAATTTAAAAGGGAGCAAAAGGGCCCTAATGGCACATGGTCTTCAAAGAAAATGCATTTTGCGCTCAAAATAATTCATAGCTTTTTGCTGGTGGCTTTTCGGATTCCCGGATCACCAGCATGAACCACTGTATTTTTCTCAGCAGGCTGTCTGCTCCTCTCAAAATGGCCAACGCAGGGAATAGCCCACATCCCCCCCAAATATTGATGGCACAGTCTACCCTTTATTGGAAAAATGGCTGTGAGTAACATTTAATGAGCTAATCTCATAACCTGCACTTAATTTGGTTGTATAACAATATTTAAGAAGATTTAAACATGAAAGATTTGGTCCTTTGACATAGCATTACTGTGTGGTATTAAATGACTACTGGCGGTAGCACACAGAGGTGTGCTATTGTTTGTTGAGGTTATGATTTGCAGCATTTGTGAGCCATGAGACCTTGTTGTTTTGCATATACATCCACTCTTTCTTCATGTGAAAAAACGTTATCCATAATCATTGTGAGAGATTGTGAGAGATTTAAATGACAAATAGGCCTTTGGGAAACAATGGTGCTAAATAATTTAATTCCCTGATCTGATTTCCCTGTCTTATTTTTAGGAACAGAATTTGAGAACTAAAACTAATTTGAAAGGCCAACTGAATCACGGATGTGGTCCTGGACTGGTCCAAGGTCCCATGAGAGATTGAATAATGGGGATAAACCCTGGAACCTCTGACCCCTCCTGGCCTGGGGAGTCACTGGGTCACCTCTCTCGGCCTCTCGGTCCCCGAGGACCCACGTGTTCGGACGGAATGAGCGATGAGTGAATGACGACCATCTTCTATTTTTAACCATCTAAACAGTGTTTCAAAAATAGACCCCCTCAGTTATAAACAAATGATTAGACCAGTTTGGGCCTCTTCACCGACCACACAGTCTCTATTAACTGTCAATAACTGTAGACCCTAGAGGTCAAAGGGGGTTAAAGACTTTCTATTAAAAGTAACAGACACAAGGGGATGTGTTCTTGAAAAATTGTGTCTTGGATTTGAAATGCTGACAGCTTAATGGCGGCCTCTCAAATAGCGCTGTAAATGACCAGTTTGGTCTTACTTTTATTACCGTCGTCTGTCAGTCACTCAAAGGTCTTTTTTTTCTCTTTAAGTGGATTCACATAGTTTTGTAAGTCACCCGTTGAAGACTTTATTCTGTTTTTGTCTCTCCCCTGGGTTATTCTCTTGTAGGGTTGTATTTTTCTGAGGAGTGTGTGGTGGATGTAGACCTGAGAGAAAGGTTCACCTTCCGGCAACAGTTTTTCCATTAATTAAGTTAAGGAACCGTTGTCTTTACACCTAGCCATCTCAATCTCTACCAGTCAGAGTGTACATACCTCATAGAAAAAATAACAGTTTTGTTAAAGTGAATATTTATACCCAGATTAATTTGTCCAAGGACTTTTAGTATATATCACAGGGAAACGTTTTAAAACCCTCTATAAGTCAAGGCCTCGCCAATTCCAGTCGTGTTAGCTATGTGACACGCAAAGCAAACATCAAGTGTCTGCAAACAGCTAAGCCTTTTATTGTACAACAACAACAAACCCTGCAAACCCACGGCTTGCCAAAATAGGTTTTATATAACTTGTGACTTGTTGGACCAAACCACAATACAAACACACTGTCCAGATAGTGTGGGTGGGAGGACTGAGAGAGACAAATGTGTTTTGCATTAAAATAAGAAACTTATGAGAATAGACATTATAAAGCATTTTACATAATACAATATTTTACCATGCTTATCAAATTACATTTACAGTATCTATAAAGCGAAAAACACATTTAAGATGAGTACATCATCCTTACTGTATACAGTATCTTACAGTGGTGAAAAAAAGTAATCGTTTGCATTACTTGAGTAAAAGTAAAGATACCTTAATAAAAAATGACTTAATAGAAAAGTCAAAGTGAAACTCAACCAGTAAAATACTACTTGAGTAAAAGTCTAAAAATATTTGCTTTTAAATGTACAGTGATGGAAAAGGTAGTGTGATGGAAAATGATGGAAAATGTACTCAGTTGTCATACTTTAAGATTTAGATGCACTATTGTAAAGTGACTGTTCCACTGGATGTCATAAGGTGAATGCACCAATTTGTAAGTCGCTCTGGATAAGAGCGTCTGCTAAATGACTTAAATGTAAATGTAATACTTAAGTAAAAAGTAAAAGTAAATGCTATACATCAAATTCCTTACATTAGCAAGCAAACCAGACGGCACAATTTTCTTGTTTTGATTTATTCACAGAATGCCAGAGGAACACTCCAACATCATCTGCAAATGCAGTATTTGTGTTTAGTGAGTCCACCAGATCAGAGGAAGTAGGGATGACAATGCGTTATATTGCTAATTGCGTGAATTTGACCATATTGCTGTCCTGCCTGAGCATTCGAAATGTAATGAGTACTTTTGGGTGTTAGGGAAAATATATGGGAGTAAAAGGTTTTTAAAAATATCTTTACGAATGCGGTGAAGTAAAAGTCAAAATTGTCAAAAATATAAATAGTAAAGTACAGATACCCCAAATAAACTACTTAAGTAGTACTTCAAAGTATTTTTACTTAGTCACTTTACACTATTAGTATCTTATTACTGTATACAATAAGACTTGTGCGATACTTTAGTATCCAAATATGTACACTTCTTTCTGCCTAGCAACCAACAATGTATATTTTCATCTATCTCCATATCTAGCCAATCAGAGGGATGTCAAACACAATGCAGGAACATCATCTGTAACACGCGGTGCTTTAAAGTGGCACTGCTGTAAACACTGCACCGGTAATAGAGCATGACAAGCGCTTACTTGTTTACGCTGAAATAATTCTGTGTTTGAATAACATCCCAATGACTTACTTAGCCAATCAAACTCACTCTGGTTCCATTCATAGACCAGACTGATAAATAGTTCTGACATTAGACATGGGATGGGAGATGGAATAGGAACGTTTTCTACTCACAGTTGTCCGGCTCATAGAGATTGGTTGCTAAGACCTGACCCCAGAGCAGATTATTTTTTCTTTTAAAGACTATAAGAGGGAAATAAGGTGAATTGACCTGCATAGTTGAGGACGTTATTCCTCCATTATGGATTTACTACACATTTATTTATTATACATTTTTCTACTCATTCAATACTCCACTCACATTGCTAACCACACACAAACTCAGGCATGTACACACACACGCATACACATTCACTTGCAGCCGCAGTCCTCCCCCACCCCTTACCACCACTGTCCACCCACTCCTTCTCCTCCAAACCTCAATGAGACTGCTGGCTTCTGGATGAATCTGTTTAACATCTTTCAGTTCAGATGAAGAGCTACACTAAACATGCTCAGGGGCATCTGGGATGGGCTGAAATTGGCCTTCTGGAGGGCTGGGCGGATGCACCCGCCGGGGTGGTTTGAGAAGGTCCAGGCGGTCAGTGGGGCTTGAACCCCTCTCCAAAAAAACAAGGGCCCACACTCAGGCCTGCAACACGAGAGGGCGTAGGGTCCCCCTCCTAGGCTAAATGAACCCAGATGCTGCCCACAAACACAGGGTCCGGGCATTCTGGTTAGAGAAGGATGGATGGAGGGAGTAAGAGAGGAGAGCGGTGTGTGGAGGGAGACTTTAGGCTCTTGTCTTCCCTTGGTTGAGGCAGTTGTCTCTCAGATGTCTCTCAGGGCTTTCTCATAATCGGTGATCACAGGGGCCCCGCAAGGAGCATTGTGGGGAATTATCAGAGGGGCATTTGTCTTTGAACTAAACAAGTACACCAGCAAATCTTTAAGTCTTTTCCTTTTCATCTCCCTGAGGAGTTGGCCATCTGGTCCTATAGAGTGAAGACCAGGAGTGGTGTGGAATGTGTGTGTGTGTGTATGTGTGTACTTGTGTGTATGCAGTCCCCACATTGATTACATATTGTAATTAAGGGATTACACCAGTGAAAGAAGATATTGATCTGTAATCACAATTGATTGGGGACCAGGGTTGATTATTCACCACAGATTAAATACTGTCAATAAAGTTACTATTTTATCTTAACTAAATATTTGTATTACATCAACAAATGTAAGTTAGAGATACCTTAAGTAAAGTAGGCATATATACTTTGTTTATTTTAGCTTAGCCCCAAAAAGGCAACCTGCAAGACACAGCTCGGCTACTACCAATAGTGGGTGGGATGATTTTAGAAAAAATACCATTTGGAAAAAGAGGGGAATGCCCATGTATGCATCCCCTCACCCCTCCCTCTTCTAGCCTGGGATTCAAAGCTACTTTTTCCTAGCAGGCTTTGGCGGTGTTTCTCAGTCGAGACCCCTAGAGTAACCTGTGTCAGTCCTAATTGGTCAGCCTCGCCTGATGCCATCCAGACACCCAATCGTGAAACACACACCACTTTGTTTGCATTTATGTTTTTTTCCCCCGAACCCTCCCCTTTCCCCCAATCCCAAGCAGGGGAATAAACAACACATTTCCTATTTCATTTCGGTAAGCCCTCGCCTGCTTTAGTTCATACCTAAATCACTTTGCCACTCGGAAGACAAATAGTTAAATTAAGGACGACTACACTTCCCTGAGTGAGTGAAATGAAAAAGCTCACTTCAGGTTTTGTCCCTCTGTAATTTTTAGAGTAAGAGAAACATAAAAAACTCTCTGTTTCGATTCAGAGTAGCAATAAATATGTAGTAGGCCTTCAACGCTTGAAATTGCTCAGTGAATGCACATGGCAATATCCATCAATCTCTATTGAATGTGTTGGACTTGCTAGGTGATTATGATCTGTTTGAGACTTGAAAAGAGTACAGCTTCCTTGAACATCGTCGTGAATAAGACATCGGCACTGAGGTGATGACATTTGTCTGATATACCTGATATAGCATAAGCACATCCGTGTGTGTGTGTGTGTGTGTGTTGGAGCGTGTGCGTGCTTATGTGTGTTTGTGTGTGCATGTACTGTATGTATGACTATGTCTGTCTTTATGCTAGCCTGTCTGTGTGTGCTCATCTGTGTGTGAGGGACTGCATGCCTGTGTAGATGGCTGGTGTGCAGCCTCAGGCTCAGGCAGAGATTTGGAGCGTTGTTGTCGTCTAGCGAGCAGACAGACGCTCACACATGATTAATGGTTTCCTTGTTGGACCCAGCACCATTGACCGTGGCGGTGCCAGGCCTCCCAGGCTCTCCAACCCACTGCCGCTCGCAGCAGCTAATCATTTGCCTGTGTTTGTCTGTTTTTCTCCCATTCTATGTGTTTGTCAGTCAGTAGGATGATCCTCCTCTGTAAATATGTGATAGTTTTTAGACTGACCAAAGGGAAATGGTGAAATAACAATCGCAGGCCAATGAGATGAAAAACGCCTGTATGATCTTATAGGATAGCACCGGACTTTTTGTGATTTTTTTGTATGTATAAATTGCATGTTGCTCTTGATGAGCAAGTCTGCTTAATGGCTTAATAAATACATCCTTAGAAGCTTCTCAACTTAATTTGATACATTTTTACTTGTTAGTTGATATTGTAATCAGGCCTATATGTAAACATATATCTATGAATAAATTGATTCTTTAAATGGGAGTGGAGTACTGCATATTATATTTTAACTGACAACAATTCACCAGTGATGATGATAACACAAGTGCCTATTTGCCCTGCAAAAGCCTCTCTCTCTCTGTGTCTAAATTGTTTTGTAAATGTTTCTTCCTTCATTGTCCAATGCTTTTAAACTCAGTAGAATGGATGGCTTGATATGGGAGCTACAAATGCTTACAAATAAGGTCAGTGGGGGGGAAAAAGAGGAATACAAATAGAAAACAAACCCTAATTGTTGGTATTGGTGTCTGTGTGGACGGTGCCACAGTGGGGAGTTTGTTGGGGACGTTACTGTAAACATATTGATTTACATTTTCAGAAAGCCCATTCAGGCCTATTGCACATTGAGGTTTAATGATAGCATGAAGATAATTGTTATGGAACACTGGATAAGCGTTTTTTAGTTAGCCCTTAATTAAATGTCCCCCGTGTAAATAAATACAGGAATATGATAGGCCTACATGCTGAGGATATTGTAGCGAGATCCTCCAAAAGTCGTTGGCTTGACCTATTTCAACCACTTCTATATTTTGTCCTGATACTACTGCTTTCATTGACACACAGGTTGAGACTCAGTCAATACTACTGTAGTGATCCGTTACTTACAGTATGTGACACATTTACATTTAAATATATGTCAAGCAGAGGTGACTGTGCTGTACCATAACAAAGTATTGTGGATAATGAATACCGGCAGTCATTTCTACTTTGATTTTATTACTGAATTTTTGAGGGGGCCCTCACCTTCAAGTCTTAGTAAAGTAGTCCCATCAGCAGCCCCATTATGCTTACACCGAATTGTACTGTGTGTGTACCAAATGGCATCCTATTCCCCATTTAGGCTCTGGTTAAAAGTAGTGTATACAGAATAGTATGTTTACTAATCATTGTCTATGCAGGACTATGCATATCCATATCACATTCACATTAGGCTGAGAGTGGCCTTTTGCTCAATGTCTGAGAGATTGTACATTTATTCCACTCAAAATTCCATCCAGACCAAAAATAAGAGGAATGCTAAACTGCTCTGCTGCAGCAGGGAAGTCCATAATCCACACTGACATTAAACTAAAGGCTGTGTTTTCATAGTGACTCAACCACCACTGATGGCGTTAAAAAGAAGAATTCCCTTTGCTTTCTCTCTGTGTGAGAACATGTCAGATGTGTTTAAGGCCAGTCCGTCCTGAACGACACTGAAGCTCCAGCAAGATTATACTGTCTGAACTGTCCAGTGTCGTGTTCTACGGTTTATGACGAGTCGATCCCCTTTTAACTGAACTTTAATATGTGTGATGGAGAAACAGGTGGGAACTAGACAGGGTATAGTGTAGTGTGATGGAGAAACAGAAGGGAACTAGACAGGTTATAGTGTAGTGTGGTGGAGAAACAGAAGGGAACTAGACAGGGTATAGTGTAGTGTGAACTATACAGGGTATACAGGGTATAGTGTAGTGTGATGGAGAAACAGAAGGGAACTAGACAGGGTATAGTGTAGTGTGATGGAGAAACAGAAGGGAACTCGACCGGGTATAGTGTAGTGTGATGGAGAAACAGGTGGGAACTAGACAGGGTATAATGTAATGTGATGGAGTCACAGAAGGGAACTAGACAGGTTATAGTGTAGTGTGATGGAGAAACAGGTGGGAACGAGACAGGGTATAGTGTAGTGTGAACTATACAGGGTATACAGGGTATAGTGTAGTGTGATGGAGAAACAGAAGGGAACTAGACAGGGTATAGTGTAATGTGATGGAGAAACAGGTGGGAACTAGACAGGGTATACAGGGTATAGTGTAGTGTGATGGAGAAACAGAAGGGAACTAGACAGGGTATAGTGTAGTGTGATGGAGAAACAGGTGGGAACTCGACAGGGTATAGTGTAATGTGAACTAGACAGGGTATACAGGGTATAGTGTAGTGTGATGGAGAAACAGGTGGGAACGAGACAGGGTATAGTGTAATGTGATGGAGAAACAGAAGGGAACAAGACAGGGTATAGTGTAGTGTGATAGAGAAACAGGTGGGAACTCGACAGGGTATAGTGTAGTGTGAACTAGACAGGGTATACAGGGTATAGTGTAGTTTGATGGAGAAACAGGTGGGAACTAGCCAGGGTATAGTGTAGTGTGATGGAGAAACAGGTGGGAACTAGACAGGGTATAGTGTAGTGTGATGGAGAAACAGGTGGGAACTAGACAGGGTATAGTGTAGTGTGATGTAAAAACAGAAAGGAAGTAGACAGGGTATAGTGTAGTGTGATGAAGAAACAGAAGGGAACTAGACAGGGTATAGTGTAGTGTGATGGAGAAACAGGTGGGAACTAGACAGGGTATACAGGGTATAGTGTAGTGTGAACTATACAGGGTATACAGGGTATAGTGTAGTGTGATGGAGAAACAGAAGGGAACTAGACAGGGTATAGTGTAGTGTGATGGAGAAACAGAAGGGAACTCGACCGGGTATAGTGTAGTGTGATGGAGAAACAGGTGGGAACTAGACAGGGTATAATGTAATGTGATGGAGTCACAGAAGGGAACTAGACAGGTTATAGTGTAGTGTGATGGAGAAACAGGTGGGAACGAGACAGGGTATAGTGTAGTGTGAACTATACAGGGTATACAGGGTATAGTGTAGTGTGATGGAGAAACAGAAGGGAACTAGACAGGGTATAGTGTAATGTGATGGAGAAACAGGTTGGAACTAGACAGGGTATACAGGGTATAGTGTAGTGTGATGGAGAAACAGAAGGGAACTAGACAGGGTATAGTGTAGTGTGATGGAGAAACAGGTGGGAACTCGACAGGGTATAGTGTAATGTGAACTAGACAGGGTATACAGGGTATAGTGTAGTGTGATGGAGAAACAGGTGGGAACGAGACAGGGTATAGTGTAATGTGATGGAGAAACAGAAGGGAACAAGACAGGGTATAGTGTAGTGTGATAGAGAAACAGGTGGGAACTCGACAGGGTATAGTGTAGTGTGAACTAGACAGGGTATACAGGGTATAGTGTAGTTTGATGGAGAAACAGGTGGGAACTAGCCAGGGTATAGTGTAGTGTGATGGAGAAACAGGTGGGAACTAGACAGGGTATAGTGTAGTGTGATGGAGAAACAGGTGGGAACTAGACAGGGTATAGTGTAGTGTGATGTAAAAACAGAAAGGAAGTAGACAGGGTATAGTGTAGTGTGATGAAGAAACAGAAGGGAACTAGACAGGGTATAGTGTAGTGTGATGAAGAAACAGAAGGGAACTAGACAGGGTATAGTGTAGTGTGATGGAGAAACAGGTGGGAACTAGACAGGGTATACAGGGTATAGTGTAGTGTGAACTATACAGGGTATACAGGGTATAGTGTAGTGTGATGGAGAAACAGAAGGGAACTAGACAGGGTATAGTGTAGTGTGATGGAGAAACAGGTGGGAACTAGACAGGGTATAATGTAATGTGATGGAGTCACAGAAGGGAACTAGACAGGTTATAGTGTAGTGTGATGGAGAAACAGGTGGGAACGAGACAGGGTATAGTGTAGTGTGAACTATACAGGGTATACAGGGTATAGTGTAGTGTGATGGAGAAACAGAAGGGAACTAGACAGGGTATAGTGTAATGTGATGGAGAAACAGGTGGGAACTAGACAGGGTATACAGGGTATAGTGTAGTGTGATGGAGAAACAGAAGGGAACTAGACAGGGTATAGTGTAGTGTGATGGAGAAACAGGTGGGAACTCGACAGGGTATAGTGTAATGTGAACTAGACAGGGTATACAGGGTATAGTGTAGTGTGATGGAGAAACAGGTGGGAACGAGACAGGGTATAGTGTAATGTGATGGAGAAACAGAAGGGAACAAGACAGGGTATAGTGTAGTGTGATAGAGAAACAGGTGGGAACTCGACAGGGTATAGTGTAGTGTGAACTAGACAGGGTATACAGGGTATAGTGTAGTTTGATGGAGAAACAGGTGGGAACTAGCCAGGGTATAGTGTAGTGTGATGGAGAAACAGGTGGGAACTAGACAGGGTATAGTGTAGTGTGATGGAGAAACAGGTGGGAACTAGACAGGGTATAGTGTAGTGTGATGTAAAAACAGAAAGGAAGTAGACAGGGTATAGTGTAGTGTGATGAAGAAACAGAAGGGAACTAGACAGGGTATAGTGTAGTGTGATGGAGAAACAGGTGGGAACTAGACAGGGTATACAGGGTATAGTGTAGTGTGAACTATACAGGGTATACAGGGTATAGTGTAGTGTGATGGAGAAACAGAAGGGAACTAGACAGGGTATAGTGTAGTGTGATGGAGAAACAGAAGGGAACTCGACCGGGTATAGTGTAGTGTGATGGAGAAACAGGTGGGAACTAGACAGGGTATAATGTAATGTGATGGAGTCACAGAAGGGAACTAGACAGGTTATAGTGTAGTGTGATGGAGAAACAGGTGGGAACGAGACAGGGTATAGTGTAGTGTGAACTATACAGGGTATACAGGGTATAGTGTAGTGTGATGGAGAAACAGAAGGGAACTAGACAGGGTATAGTGTAATGTGATGGAGAAACAGGTGGGAACTAGACAGGGTATACAGGGTATAGTGTAGTGTGATGGAGAAACAGAAGGGAACTAGACAGGGTATAGTGTAGTGTGATGGAGAAACAGGTGGGAACTCGACAGGGTATAGTGTAGTGTGAACTAGACAGGGTATACAGGGTATAGTGTAGTGTGATGGAGAAACAGGTGGGAACGAGACAGGGTATAGTGTAATGTGATGGAGAAACAGAAGGGAACAAGACAGGGTATAGTGTAGTGTGATAGAGAAACAGGTGGGAACTCGACAGGGTATAGTGTAGTGTGAAATAGACAGGGTATACAGGGTATAGTGTAGTTTGATGGAGAAACAGGTGGGAACTAGCCAGGGTATAGTGTAGTGTGATGGAGAAACAGGTGGGAACTAGACAGGGTATAGTGTAGTGTGATGGAGAAACAGGTGGGAACTAGACAGGGTATAGTGTAGTGTGATGTAAAAACAGAAAGGAAGTAGACAGGGTATAGTGTAGTGTGATGAAGAAACAGGTGGGAACTAGACAGGGTATACGGGGTATAGTGTAGTGTGATGGAGAAACAGGTGGGAACTAGACAGGACATAGTGTAATGTGATGGAGAAACAGGTGGGAACTAGACAGGGTATAGTGTAGTGTGATGTAAAAACAGAAAGGAACTAGACAGGGTATAGTGTAGTGTGATGGAGAAACAGGTGGGAACTAGACAGGGTATACGGGGTATAGTGTAGTGTGATGGAGAAACAGGTGGGAACTAGACAGGACATAGTGTAATGTGATGGAGAAACAGGTGGGAACTAGACAGGGTATACGGGGTATAGTGTAGTGTGATGGAGAAACAGAAGGGAACAAGACAGGGTATAGTGTAGTGTGATGGAGAAACAGGTGGGAACTAGACAGGATATAGTGTAGTGTGATGGAGAAACAGGTGGGAACTAGACAGGGTATAGTGTAGTGTGATGGAGAAACAGGTGGGAACTACACAGGGTATACGGGGTATAGTGTAGTTTGATGGAGAAACAGGTGGGAACTAGCCAGGGTATAGTGTTGTGATGGAGAAACAGGTGGGAACTAGACAGGGTATAGTGTAGTGTGATGGAGAAACAGGTGGGAACGAGACAGGGTATAGTGTAATGTGATGGAGAAACAGAAGGGAACAAGACAGGGTATAGTGTAGTGTGATAGAGAAACAGGTGGGAACTCGACAGGGTATAGTGTAGTGTGAACTAGACAGGGTATAGTGTAGTGTGATGGAGAAACAGGTGGGAACAAGACAGGGTATAGTGTAGTGTGATGGAGAAACAGGTGGGAACTAGACAGGGTATACGGGGTATAGTGTAGTGTGATGGAGAAACAGGTGGGAACTAGACAGGACATAGTGTAATGTGATGGAGAAACAGGTGGGAACTAGACAGGGTATACGGGGTATAGTGTAGTGTGATGGAGAAACAGAAGGGAACAAGACAGGGTATAGTGTAGTGTGATGGAGAAACAGGTGGGAACTAGACAGGGTATACAGGGTATAGTGTAGTGTGATGGAGAAACAGAAGGGAACTAGACAGGGTATAGTGTAGTGTGATGGAGAAACAGAAGGGAACAAGACAGGGTATAGTGTAGTGTGATAGAGAAACAGGTGGGAACTCGACAGGGTATAGTGTAGTATGAACTAGACAGGGTATACAGGGTATAGTGTAGTGTGATGGAGAAACAGGTGGGAACGAGACAGGGTATAGTGTAATGTGATGGAGAAACAGAAGGGAACAAGACAGGGTATAGTGTAGTGTGATAGAGAAACAGGTGGGAACTCGACAGGGTATAGTGTAGTGTGAACTAGACAGGGTATACAGGGTATAGTGTAGTTTGATGGAGAAACAGGTGGGAACTAGCCAGGGTATAGTGTAGTGTGATGGAGAAACAGGTGGGAACTAGACAGGGTATAGTGTAGTGTGATGGAGAAACAGGTGGGAACTAGACAGGGTATAGTGTAGTGTGATGTAAAAACAGAAAGGAAGTAGACAGGGTATAGTGTAGTGTGATGAAGAAACAGAAGGGAACTAGACAGGGTATAGTGTAGTGTGATGGAGAAACAGGTGGGAACTAGACAGGGTATACAGGGTATAGTGTAGTGTGAACTATACAGGGTATACAGGGTATAGTGTAGTGTGATGGAGAAACAGAAGGGAACTAGACAGGGTATAGTGTAGTGTGATGGAGAAACAGAAGGGAACTCGACCGGGTATAGTGTAGTGTGATGGAGAAACAGGTGGGAACTAGACAGGGTATAATGTAATGTGATGGAGTCACAGAAGGGAACTAGACAGGTTATAGTGTAGTGTGATGGAGAAACAGGTGGGAACGAGACAGGGTATAGTGTAGTGTGAACTATACAGGGTATACAGGGTATAGTGTAGTGTGATGGAGAAACAGAAGGGAACTAGACAGGGTATAGTGTAATGTGATGGAGAAACAGGTGGGAACTAGACAGGGTATACAGGGTATAGTGTAGTGTGATGGAGAAACAGAAGGGAACTAGACAGGGTATAGTGTAGTGTGATGGAGAAACAGGTGGGAACTCGACAGGGTATAGTGTAATGTGAACTAGACAGGGTATACAGGGTATAGTGTAGTGTGATGGAGAAACAGGTGGGAACGAGACAGGGTATAGTGTAATGTGATGGAGAAACAGAAGGGAACAAGACAGGGTATAGTGTAGTGTGATAGAGAAACAGGTGGGAACTCGACAGGGTATAGTGTAGTGTGAACTAGACAGGGTATACAGGGTATAGTGTAGTTTGATGGAGAAACAGGTGGGAACTAGCCAGGGTATAGTGTAGTGTGATGGAGAAACAGGTGGGAACTAGACAGGGTATAGTGTAGTGTGATGGAGAAACAGGTGGGAACTAGACAGGGTATAGTGTAGTGTGATGTAAAAACAGAAAGGAAGTAGACAGGGTATAGTGTAGTGTGATGAAGAAACAGAAGGGAACTAGACAGGGTATAGTGTAGTGTGATGGAGAAACAGGTGGGAACTAGACAGGGTATACAGGGTATAGTGTAGTGTGAACTATACAGGGTATACATGGTATAGTGTAGTGTGATGGAGAAACAGAAGGGAACTAGACAGGGTATAGTGTAGTGTGATGGAGAAACAGGTGGGAACTAGACAGGGTATAATGTAATGTGATGGAGTCACAGAAGGGAACTAGACAGGTTATAGTGTAGTGTGATGGAGAAACAGGTGGGAACGAGACAGGGTATAGTGTAGTGTGAACTATACAGGGTATACAGGGTATAGTGTAGTGTGATGGAGAAACAGAAGGGAACTAGACAGGGTATAGTGTAAGGTGATGGAGAAACAGGTGGGAACTAGACAGGGTATACAGGGTATAGTGTAGTGTGATGGAGAAACAGAAGGGAACTAGACAGGGTATAGTGTAGTGTGATGGAGAAACAGGTGGGAACTCGACAGGGTATAGTGTAATGTGAACTAGACAGGGTATACAGGGTATAGTGTAGTGTGATGGAGAAACAGGTGGGAACGAGACAGGGTATAGTGTAATGTGATGGAGAAACAGAAGGGAACAAGACAGGGTATAGTGTAGTGTGATAGAGAAACAGGTGGGAACTCGACAGGGTATAGTGTAGTGTGAACTAGACAGGGTATACAGGGTATAGTGTAGTTTGATGGAGAAACAGGTGGGAACTAGCCAGGGTATAGTGTAGTGTGATGGAGAAACAGGTGGGAACTAGACAGGGTATAGTGTAGTGTGATGGAGAAACAGGTGGGAACTAGACAGGGTATAGTGTAGTGTGATGTAAAAACAGAAAGGAAGTAGACAGGGTATAGTGTAGTGTGATGAAGAAACAGGTGGGAACTAGACAGGGTATACGGGGTATAGTGTAGTGTGATGGAGAAACAGGTGGGAACTAGACAGGACATAGTGTAATGTGATGGAGAAACAGGTGGGAACTAGACAGGGTATAGTGTAGTGTGATGTAAAAACAGAAAGGAACTAGACAGGGTATAGTGTAGTGTGATGGAGAAACAGGTGGGAACTAGACAGGGTATACGGGGTATAGTGTAGTGTGATGGAGAAACAGGTGGGAACTAGACAGGACATAGTGTAATGTGATGGAGAAACAGGTGGGAACTAGACAGGGTATACGGGGTATAGTGTAGTGTGATGGAGAAACAGAAGGGAACAAGACAGGGTATAGTGTAGTGTGATGGAGAAACAGGTGGGAACTAGACAGGATATAGTGTAGTGTGATGGAGAAACAGGTGGGAACTAGACAGGGTATAGTGTAGTGTGATGGAGAAACAGGTGGGAACTACACAGGGTATACGGGGTATAGTGTAGTTTGATGGAGAAACAGGTGGGAACTAGCCAGGGTATAGTGTAGTGTGATGGAGAAACAGGTGGGAACTAGACAGGGTATAGTGTAGTGTGATGGAGAAACAGGTGGGAACGAGACAGGGTATAGTGTAATGTGATGGAGAAACAGAAGGGAACAAGACAGGGTATAGTGTAGTGTGATAGAGAAACAGGTGGGAACTCGACAGGGTATAGTGTAGTGTGAACTAGACAGGGTATAGTGTAGTGTGATGGAGAAACAGGTGGGAACAAGACAGGGTATAGTGTAGTGTGATGGAGAAACAGGTGGGAACTAGACAGGGTATACGGGGTATAGTGTAGTGTGATGGAGAAACAGGTGGGAACTAGACAGGACATAGTGTAATGTGATGGAGAAACAGGTGGGAACTAGACAGGGTATACGGGGTATAGTGTAGTGTGATGGAGAAACAGAAGGGAACAAGACAGGGTATAGTGTAGTGTGATGGAGAAACAGGTGGGAACTAGACAGGGTATACAGGGTATAGTGTAGTGTGATGGAGAAACAGAAGGGAACTAGACAGGGTATAGTGTAGTGTGATGGAGAAACAGAAGGGAACAAGACAGGGTATAGTGTAGTGTGATAGAGAAACAGGTGGGAACTCGACAGGGTATAGTGTAGTGTGAACTAGACAGGGTATACAGGGTATAGTGTAGTGTGATGGAGAAACAGGTGGGAACGAGACAGGGTATAGTGTAATGTGATGGAGAAACAGAAGGGAACAAGACAGGGTATAGTGTAGTGTGATAGAGAAACAGGTGGGAACTCGACAGGGTATAGTGTAGTGTGAACTAGACAGGGTATACAGGGTATAGTGTAGTTTGATGGAGAAACAGGTGGGAACTAGCCAGGGTATAATGTAGTGTGATGGAGAAACAGGTGGGAACTAGACAGGGTATAGTGTAGTGTGATGGAGAAACAGGTGGGAACTAGACAGGGTATAGTGTAGTGTGATGTAAAAACAGAAAGGAAGTAGACAGGGTATAGTGTAGTGTGATGAAGAAACAGAAGGGAACTAGACAGGGTATAGTGTAGTGTGATGGAGAAACAGGTGGGAACTAGACAGGGTATACGGGGTATAGTGTAGTGTGATGGAGAAACAGGTGGGAACTAGACAGGACATAGTGTAATGTGATGGAGAAACAGGTGGGAACTAGACAGGGTATACGGGGTATAGTGTAGTGTGATGGAGAAACAGAAGGGAACAAGACAGGGTATAGTGTAGTGTGATGGAGAAACAGGTGGGAACTAGACAGGATATAGTGTAGTGTGATGGAGAAACAGGTGGGAACTAGACAGGGTATAGTGTAGTGTGATGGAGAAACAGGTGGGAACTAGACAGGGTATAGTGTAGTGTGAACTAGACAGGGTATACAGGGTATAGTGTAGTTTGATGGAGAAACAGGTGGGAACTAGCCAGGGTATAGTGTAGTGTGATGGAGAAACAGGTGGGAACTAGACAGGGTATAGTGTAGTGTGATGGAGAAACAGGTGGGAACGAGACAGGGTATAGTGTAATGTGATGGAGAAACAGAAGGGAACAAGACAGGGTATAGTGTAGTGTGATAGAGAAACAGGTGGGAACTCGACAGGGTATAGTGTAGTGTGAACTAGACAGGGTATACAGGGTATAGTGTAGTTTGATGGAGAAACAGGTGGGAACTAGCCAGGGTATAGTGTAGTGTGATGGAGAAACAGGTGGGAACTAGACAGGGTATAGTGTAGTGTGATGGAGAAACAGGTGGGAACTAGACAGGGTATACGGGGTATAGTGTAGTGTGATGGAGAAACAGAAGGGAACAAGACAGGGTATAGTGTAGTGTGATGGAGAAACAGGTGGGAACTAGACAGGGTATAGTGTAGTGTGATGGAGAAACAGGTGGGAACTAGACAGGGTATAGTGTAGTGTGATGGAGAAACAGGTGGGAACGAGACAGGGTATAGTGTAGTGTGATGTAAAAACAGAAAGGAAGTAGACAGGGTATAGTGTAGTGTGACAGAGAAACAGGTGGGAACTAGACAGGGTATAGTGTAGTGTGATGGAGAAACAGGTGGGAACTAGACAGGGTATAGTGTAGTGTGATGGAGAAACAGGTGGGAACTAGACAGGGTATAGTGTAGTGTGATGTAAAAACAGAAAGGAAGTAGACAGGGTATAGTGTAGTGTGATGAAGAAACAGGTGGGAACTAGACAGGGTATACGGGGTATAGTGTAGTGTGATGGAGAAACAGGTGGGAACTAGACAGGACATAGTGTAATGTGATGGAGAAACAGGTGGGAACTAGACAGGGTATAGTGTAGTGTGATGTAAAAACAGAAAGGAACTAGACAGGGTATAGTGTAGTGTGATGGAGAAACAGGTGGGAACTAGACAGGGTATACGGGGTATAGTGTAGTGTGATGGAGAAACAGGTGGGAACAAGACAGGGTATAGTGTAGTGTGATGGAGAAACAGGTGGGAACTAGACAGGATATAGTGTAGTGTGATGGAGAAACAGGTGGGAACTAGACAGGGTATAGTGTAGTGTGATGGAGAAACAGGTGGGAACTACACAGGGTATACGGGGTATAGTGTAGTTTGATGGAGAAACAGGTGGGAACTAGCCAGGGTATAGTGTAGTGTGATGGAGAAACAGGTGGGAACTAGACAGGGTATAGTGTAGTGTGATGGAGAAACAGGTGGGAACGAGACAGGGTATAGTGTAATGTGATGGAGAAACAGAAGGGAACAAGACAGGGTATAGTGTAGTGTGATAGAGAAACAGGTGGGAACTCGACAGGGTATAGTGTAGTGTGAACTAGACAGGGTATAGTGTAGTGTGATGGAGAAACAGGTGGGAACAAGACAGGGTATAGTGTAGTGTGATGGAGAAACAGGTGGGAACTAGACAGGGTATACGGGGTATAGTGTAGTGTGATGGAGAAACAGGTGGGAACTAGACAGGACATAGTGTAATGTGATGGAGAAACAGGTGGGAACTAGACAGGGTATACGGGGTATAGTGTAGTGTGATG
Organism: Oncorhynchus gorbuscha; assembly: GCF_021184085.1. Classification (NCBI taxonomy): domain Eukaryota; kingdom Metazoa; phylum Chordata; class Actinopteri; order Salmoniformes; family Salmonidae; genus Oncorhynchus; species Oncorhynchus gorbuscha. The sequence goes on along the minus strand of NC_060181.1, from coordinate 18,784,262 downwards.
GAGAAACAGAAGGGAACAAGACAGGGTATAGTGTAGTGTGATGGAGAAACAGGTGGGAACTAGACAGGGTATACAGGGTATAGTGTAGTGTGATGGAGAAACAGAAGGGAACTAGACAGGGTATAGTGTAGTGTGATGGAGAAACAGAAGGGAACAAGACAGGGTATAGTGTAGTGTGATAGAGAAACAGGTGGGAACTCGACAGGGTATAGTGTAGTGTGAACTAGACAGGGTATACAGGGTATAGTGTAGTGTGATGGAGAAACAGGTGGGAACGAGACAGGGTATAGTGTAATGTGATGGAGAAACAGAAGGGAACAAGACAGGGTATAGTGTAGTGTGATAGAGAAACAGGTGGGAACTCGACAGGGTATAGTGTAGTGTGAACTAGACAGGGTATACAGGGTATAGTGTAGTTTGATGGAGAAACAGGTGGGAACTAGCCAGGGTATAATGTAGTGTGATGGAGAAACAGGTGGGAACTAGACAGGGTATAGTGTAGTGTGATGGAGAAACAGGTGGGAACTAGACAGGGTATAGTGTAGTGTGATGTAAAAACAGAAAGGAAGTAGACAGGGTATAGTGTAGTGTGATGAAGAAACAGAAGGGAACTAGACAGGGTATAGTGTAGTGTGATGGAGAAACAGGTGGGAACTAGACAGGGTATACGGGGTATAGTGTAGTGTGATGGAGAAACAGGTGGGAACTAGACAGGACATAGTGTAATGTGATGGAGAAACAGGTGGGAACTAGACAGGGTATATGGGGTATAGTGTAGTGTGATGGAGAAACAGAAGGGAACAAGACAGGGTATAGTGTAGTGTGATGGAGAAACAGGTGGGAACTAGACAGGATATAGTGTAGTGTGATGGAGAAACAGGTGGGAACTAGACAGGGTATAGTGTAGTGTGATGGAGAAACAGGTGGGAACTAGACAGGGTATAGTGTAGTGTGAACTAGACAGGGTATACAGGGTATAGTGTAGTTTGATGGAGAAACAGGTGGGAACTAGCCAGGGTATAGTGTAGTGTGATGGAGAAACAGGTGGGAACTAGACAGGGTATAGTGTAGTGTGATGGAGAAACAGGTGGGAACGAGACAGGGTATAGTGTAATGTGATGGAGAAACAGAAGGGAACAAGACAGGGTATAGTGTAGTGTGATAGAGAAACAGGTGGGAACTCGACAGGGTATAGTGTAGTGTGAACTAGACAGGGTATACAGGGTATAGTGTAGTTTGATGGAGAAACAGGTGGGAACTAGCCAGGGTATAGTGTAGTGTGATGGAGAAACAGGTGGGAACTAGACAGGGTATAGTGTAGTGTGATGGAGAAACAGGTGGGAACTAGACAGGGTATACGGGGTATAGTGTAGTGTGATGGAGAAACAGGTGGGAACTAGACAGGACATAGTGTAATGTGATGGAGAAACAGGTGGGAACTAGACAGGGTATACGGGGTATAGTGTAGTGTGATGGAGAAACAGAAGGGAACAAGACAGGGTATAGTGTAGTGTGATGGAGAAACAGGTGGGAACTAGACAGGGTATAGTGTAGTGTGATGGAGAAACAGGTGGGAACTAGACAGGGTATAGTGTAGTGTGATGGAGAAACAGGTGGGAACGAGACAGGGTATAGTGTAGTGTGATGTAAAAACAGAAAGGAAGTAGACAGGGTATAGTGTAGTGTGACAGAGAAACAGGTGGGAACTAGACAGGGTATAGTGTAGTGTAATGGAGAAACAGGTGGGAACTAGACAGGGTATAGTGTAGTGTGATGGAGAAACAGGTGGGAACTAGACAGGGTATAGTGTAGTGTGAACTAGACAGGGTATACAGGGTATAGTGTAGTTTGATGGAGAAACAGGTGGGAACTAGACAGGGTATAGTGTAGTGTGATGGAGAAACAGGTGGGAACTAGACAGGGTATAGTGTAGTGTGATGGAGAAACAGGTGGGAACTAGACAGGGTATAGTGTAGTGTGATGGAGAAACAGGTGGGAACTAGACAGGGTATAGTGTAGTGTGATGGAGAAACAGGTGGGAACTAGACAGGGTATAGTGTAGTGTGAACTAGACAGGGTATACAGGGTATAGTGTAGTTTGATGGAGAAACAGGTGGGAACTAGACAGGGTATAGTGTAGTGTGATGGAGAAACAGGTGGGAACTAGACAGGGTATAGTGTAGTGTGATGGAGAAACAGGTGGGAACTAGACAGGGTATAGTGTAGTGTGATGGAGAAACAGAAGGGAACTAGACAGGTTATAGTGTAGTGTGGTGGAGAAACAGAAGGGAACTAGACAGGGTATAGTGTAGTGTGAACTATACAGGGTATACAGGGTATAGTGTAGTGTGATGGAGAAACAGAAGGGAACTAGACAGGGTATAGTGTAGTGTGATGGAGAAACAGAAGGGAACTCGACCGGGTATAGTGTAGTGTGATGGAGAAACAGGTGGGAACGAGACAGGGTATAGTGTAATGTGATGGAGAAACAGAAGGGAACAAGACAGGGTATAGTGTAGTGTGATAGAGAAACAGGTGGGAACTCGACAGGGTATAGTGTAGTGTGAACTAGACAGGGTATACAGGGTATAGTGTAGTTTGATGGAGAAACAGGTGGGAACTAGCCAGGGTATAATGTAGTGTGATGGAGAAACAGGTGGGAACTAGACAGGGTATAGTGTAGTGTGATGGAGAAACAGGTGGGAACTAGACAGGGTATAGTGTAGTGTGATGTAAAAACAGAAAGGAAGTAGACAGGGTATAGTGTAGTGTGATGAAGAAACAGAAGGGAACTAGACAGGGTATAGTGTAGTGTGATGGAGAAACAGGTGGGAACTAGACAGGGTATACGGGGTATAGTGTAGTGTGATGGAGAAACAGGTGGGAACTAGACAGGACATAGTGTAATGTGATGGAGAAACAGGTGGGAACTAGACAGGGTATATGTAAAACAGGGGTATAGTGTAGTGTGATGGAGAAACAGAAGGGAACAAGACAGGGTATATAGTGTAATGTGATGGAGAAACAGGTGGGAACTAGACAGGATATAGTGTAGTGTGATGGAGAAACAGGTGGGAACTAGACAGGTGGGAACTATAGGATATAGTGTAGTGTGATGGAGAAACAGGTGGGAACTAGACAGGGTGTGTAGTGTGAAAACTGGGAACTAGACAGGGTATAGTGTAGTGTGAACTAGACAGGGTATACAGGGTATAGTGTAGTTTGATGGAGAAACAGGTGGGAACTAGCCAGGGTATAGTGTAGTGTGATGGAGAAACAGGTGGGAACTAGACAGGGTATAGTGTAGTGTGATGGAGAAACAGGTGGGAACGAGACAGGGTATAGTGTAATGTGATGGAGAAACAGAAGGGAACAAGACAGGGTATAGTGTAGTGTGATAGAGAAACAGGTGGGAACTCGACAGGGTATAGTGTAGTGTGAACTAGACAGGGTATACAGGGTATAGTGTAGTTTGATGGAGAAACAGGTGGGAACTAGCCAGGGTATAGTGTAGTGTGATGGAGAAACAGGTGGGAACTAGACAGGGTATAGTGTAGTGTGATGGAGAAACAGGTGGGAACTAGACAGGGTATACGGGGTATAGTGTAGTGTGATGGAGAAACAGGTGGGAACTAGACAGGACATAGTGTAATGTGATGGAGAAACAGGTGGGAACTAGACAGGGTATACGGGGTATAGTGTAGTGTGATGGAGAAACAGAAGGGAACAAGACAGGGTATAGTGTAGTGTGATGGAGAAACAGGTGGGAACTAGACAGGGTATAGTGTAGTGTGATGGAGAAACAGGTGGGAACTAGACAGGGTATAGTGTAGTGTGATGGAGAAACAGGTGGGAACGAGACAGGGTATAGTGTAGTGTGATGTAAAAACAGAAAGGAAGTAGACAGGGTATAGTGTAGTGTGACAGAGAAACAGGTGGGAACTAGACAGGGTATAGTGTAGTGTGATGGAGAAACAGGTGGGAACTAGACAGGGTATAGTGTAGTGTGATGGAGAAACAGGTGGGAACTAGACAGGGTATAGTGTAGTGTGAACTAGACAGGGTATACAGGGTATAGTGTAGTTTGATGGAGAAACAGGTGGGAACTAGACAGGGTATAGTGTAGTGTGATGGAGAAACAGGTGGGAACTAGACAGGGTATAGTGTAGTGTGATGGAGAAACAGGTGGGAACTAGACAGGGTATAGTGTAGTGTGATGGAGAAACAGGTGGGAACTAGACAGGGTATAGTGTAGTGTGATGGAGAAACAGGTGGGAACTAGACAGGGTATAGTGTAGTGTGAACTAGACAGGGTATACAGAGTATAGTGTAGTTTGATGGAGAAACAGGTGGGAACTAGACAGGGTATAGTGTAGTGTGATGGAGAAACAGGTGGGAACTAGACAGGGTATAGTGTAGTGTGATGGAGAAACAGGTGGGAACTAGACAGGGTATAGTGTAGTGTGATGGAGAAACAGAAGGGAACTAGACAGGTTATAGTGTAGTGTGGTGGAGAAACAGAAGGGAACTAGACAGGGTATAGTGTAGTGTGAACTATACAGGGTATACAGGGTATAGTGTAGTGTGATGGAGAAACAGAAGGGAACTAGACAGGGTATAGTGTAGTGTGATGGAGAAACAGAAGGGAACTCGACCGGGTATAGTGTAGTGTGATGGAGAAACAGGTGGGAACTAGACAGGGTATAATGTAATGTGATGGAGAAACAGGTGGGAACTAGACAGGGTATAGTGTAGTGTGATGGAGAAACAGGTGGGAACTAGACAGGGTATAGTGTAGTGTGATGTAAAAACAGAAAGGAAGTAGACAGGGTATAGTGTAGTGTGATGAAGAAACAGAAGGGAACTAGACAGGGTATAGTGTAGTGTGATGGAGAAACAGGTGGGAACTAGACAGGGTATACGGGGTATAGTGTAGTGTGATGGAGAAACAGGTGGGAACTAGACAGGACATAGTGTAATGTGATGGAGAAACAGGTGGGAACTAGACAGGGTATACGGGGTATAGTGTAGTGTGATGGAGAAACAGAAGGGAACAAGACAGGGTATAGTGTAGTGTGATGGAGAAACAGGTGGGAACTAGACAGGATATAGTGTAGTGTGATGGAGAAACAGGTGGGAACTAGACAGGGTATAGTGTAGTGTGATGGAGAAACAGGTGGGAACTAGACAGGGTATAGTGTAGTGTGAACTAGACAGGGTATACAGGGTATAGTGTAGTTTGATGGAGAAACAGGTGGGAACTAGCCAGGGTATAGTGTAGTGTGATGGAGAAACAGGTGGGAACTAGACAGGGTATAGTGTAGTGTGATGGAGAAACAGGTGGGAACGAGACAGGGTATAGTGTAATGTGATGGAGAAACAGAAGGGAACAAGACAGGGTATAGTGTAGTGTGATAGAGAAACAGGTGGGAACTCGACAGGGTATAGTGTAGTGTGAACTAGACAGGGTATACAGGGTATAGTGTAGTTTGATGGAGAAACAGGTGGGAACTAGCCAGGGTATAGTGTAGTGTGATGGAGAAACAGGTGGGAACTAGACAGGGTATAGTGTAGTGTGATGGAGAAACAGGTGGGAACTAGACAGGGTATACGGGGTATAGTGTAGTGTGATGGAGAAACAGGTGGGAACTAGACAGGACATAGTGTAATGTGATGGAGAAACAGGTGGGAACTAGACAGGGTATACGGGGTATAGTGTAGTGTGATGGAGAAACAGAAGGGAACAAGACAGGGTATAGTGTAGTGTGATGGAGAAACAGGTGGGAACTAGACAGGGTATAGTGTAGTGTGATGGAGAAACAGGTGGGAACTAGACAGGGTATAGTGTAGTGTGATGGAGAAACAGGTGGGAACGAGACAGGGTATAGTGTAGTGTGATGTAAAAACAGAAAGGAAGTAGACAGGGTATAGTGTAGTGTGACAGAGAAACAGGTGGGAACTAGACAGGGTATAGTGTAGTGTGATGGAGAAACAGGTGGGAACTAGACAGGGTATAGTGTAGTGTGATGGAGAAACAGGTGGGAACTAGACAGGGTATAGTGTAGTGTGAACTAGACAGGGTATACAGGGTATAGTGTAGTTTGATGGAGAAACAGGTGGGAACTAGACAGGGTATAGTGTAGTGTGATGGAGAAACAGGTGGGAACTAGACAGGGTATAGTGTAGTGTGATGGAGAAACAGGTGGGAACTAGACAGGGTATAGTGTAGTGTGATGGAGAAACAGGTGGGAACTAGACAGGGTATAGTGTAGTGTGATGGAGAAACAGGTGGGAACTAGACAGGGTATAGTGTAGTGTGAACTAGACAGGGTATACAGGGTATAGTGTAGTTTGATGGAGAAACAGGTGGGAACTAGACAGGGTATAGTGTAGTGTGATGGAGAAACAGGTGGGAACTAGACAGGGTATAGTGTAGTGTGATGGAGAAACAGGTGGGAACTAGACAGGGTATAGTGTAGTGTGATGGAGAAACAGAAGGGAACTAGACAGGTTATAGTGTAGTGTGGTGGAGAAACAGAAGGGAACTAGACAGGGTATAGTGTAGTGTGAACTATACAGGGTATACAGGGTATAGTGTAGTGTGATGGAGAAACAGAAGGGAACTAGACAGGGTATAGTGTAGTGTGATGGAGAAACAGAAGGGAACTCGACCGGGTATAGTGTAGTGTGATGGAGAAACAGGTGGGAACTAGACAGGGTATAATGTAATGTGATGGAGTCACAGAAGGGAACTAGACAGGGTATAGTGTAGTGTGATGGAGAAACAGGTGGGAACGAGACAGGGTATAGTGTAGTGTGAACTATACAGGGTATACAGGGTATAGTGTAGTGTGATGGAGAAACAGAAGGGAACTAGACAGGGTATAGTGTAATGTGATGGAGAAACAGGTGGAAACTCGACAGGGTATAGTGTAGTGTGAACTAGACAGGGTATACAGGGTATAGTGTAGTTTGATGGAGAAACAGGTGGGAACTAGCCAGGGTATAGTGTAGTGTGATGGAGAAACAGGTGGGAACTAGACAGGGTATAGTGTAGTGTGATGGAGAAACAGGTGGGAACTAGACAGGGTATAGTGTAGTGTGATGTAAAAACAGAAAGGAAGTAGACAGGGTATAGTGTAGTGTGATGGAGAAACAGGTGGGAACTACACAGGGTATAGTGTAGTGTGATGGAGAAACTGGTGGGAACTAGACAGGGTATAGTGTAGTGTGATGAAGAAACAGAAGGGAACTAGACAGGGTATAGTGTAGTGTGATGGAGAAACAGGTGGGAACTAGACAGGGTATACGGGGTATAGTGTAGTGTGATGGAGAAACAGGTGGGAACTCGACAGGGTATAGTGTAGTGTGAACTAGACAGGGTATACAGGGTATAGTGTAGTGTGATGGAGAAACAGGTGGGAACGAGACAGGGTATAGTGTAATGTGAACTAGACAGGGTATACAGGGTATAGTGTAGTGTGATGGAGAAACAGGTGGGAACGAGACAGGGTATAGTGTAATGTGATGGAGAAACAGGTGGGAACTAGACAGGGTATAGTGTAGTGTGATGTAAAAACAGAAAGGAAGTAGACAGGGTATAGTGTAGTGTGACAGAGAAACAGGTGGGAACTAGACAGGGTATAGTGTAGTGTGATGGAGAAACTGGTGGGAACTGGACAGGGTATAGTGTAGTGTGATGAAGAAACAGAAGGGAACTAGACAGGGTATAGTGTAGTGTGATGGAGAAACAGGTGGGAACTAGACAGGGTATACGGGGTATAGTGTAGTGTGATGGAGAAACAGGTGGGAACTAGACAGGACATAGTGTAATGTGATGGAGAAACAGGTGGGAACTAGACAGGGTATACGGGGTATAGTGTAGTGTGATGGAGAAACAGAAGGGAACAAGACAGGGTATAGTGTAGTGTGATGGAGAAACAGGTGGGAACTAGACAGGATATAGTGTAGTGTGATGGAGAAACAGGTGGGAACTAGACAGGGTATAGTGTAGTGTGATTGAGAAACAGGTGGGAACTACACAGGGTATAGTGTAGTGTGAACTAGACAGGGTATACAGGGTATAGTGTAGTTTGATGGAGAAACAGGTGGGAACTAGACAGGGTATAGTGTAGTGTGATGGAGAAACAGGTGGGAACTAGACAGGGTATAGTGTAGTGTGATGGAGAAACAGGTGGGAACGAGACAGGGTATAGTGTAATGTGATGGAGAAACAGAAGGGAACAAGACAGGGTATAGTGTAGTGTGATAGAGAAACAGGTGGGAACTCAACAGGGTATCGTGTAGTGTGAACTAGACAGGGTATACAGGGTATAGTGTAGTGTGATGGAGAAACAGGTGGGAACTAGACAGGATATAGTGTAGTGTGATGGAGAAACAGGTGGGAACTAGACAGGGTATAGTGTAGTGTGATGTAAAAACAGAAAGGAAGTAGACAGGGTATAGTGTAGTGTGACAGAGAAACAGTTGGGAACTAGACAGGGTATAGTGTAGTGTGATGGAGAAACTGGTGGGAACTAGACAGGGTATAGTGTAGTGTGATGAAGAAACAGAAGGGAACTAGACAGGGTATACGGGGTATAGTGTAGTGTGATGGAGAAACAGGTGGGAACTAGACAGGACATAGTGTAATGTGATGGAGAAACAGGTGGGAACTAGACAGGGTATACAGGGTATAGTGTAGTGTGATGGAGAAACAGAAGGGAACAAGACAGGGTATAGTGTAGTGTGATGGAGAAACAGGTGGGAACTAGACAGGGTATAGTGTAGTGTGATGGAGAAACAGGTGGGAACGAGACAGGGTATAGTGTAGTGTGATGTAAAAACAGAAAGGAAGTAGACAGGGTATAGTGTAGTGTGACAGAGAAACAGGTGGGAACTAGACAGGGTATAGTGTAGTGTGATGGAGAAACAGGTGGGAACTAGACAGGGTATAGTGTAGTGTGATGGAGAAACAGGTGGGAACTAGACAGGGTATAGTGTAGTGCGATGGAGAAACAGGTGGGAACTAGACAGGGTATAGTGTAGTGTGATGGAGAAACAGGTGGGAACTAGACAGGGTATAGTGTAGTGTGATGTAAAACAGAAAGGAAGTAGACAGGGTATAGTGTAGTGTGAACTAGACAGGGTATACAGGGTATAGTGTAGTTTGATGGAGAAACAGTTGGGAACTAGACAGGGTATAGTGTAGTGTGATGGAGAAACAGGTGGGAACGAGACAGGGTATAGTATAGTGTGATGTAAAACAGAAAGGAAGTAGACAGGGTATAGTGTAGTGTGACAGAGAAACAGGTGGGAACTAGACAGGGTATAGTGTAGTGTGATGGAGAAACAGGTGGGAACTAGACAGGGTATAGTGTAGTGTGATGGAGAAACAGGTGGGAACGAGACAGGGTATAGTGTAATGTGATGGAGAAACAGATGGGAACAAGACAGGGTATAGTGTAGTGTGATGGAGAAACAGGTGGGAACTAGACAGGGTATAGTGTAGTGTGAACTAGACAGGGTATACAGGGTATAGTGTAGTTTGATGGAGAAACAGGTGGGAACTAGCCAGGGTATAGTGTAGTGTGATGGAGAAACAGGTGGGAACTAGACAGGGTATAGTGTAGTGTGATGGAGAAACAGGTGGGAACGAGACAGGGTATAGTGTAGTGTGATGTAAAAACAGAAAGTAAGTAGACAGGGTATAGTTTAGTGTGACAGAGAAATAGGTGGGAACTAGACAGGGTATAGTGTAGTGTGATGGAGAAACTGGTGGGAACTAGACAGGGTATAGTGTAGTGTGATGAAGAAACAGAAGGGAACTAGACAGGGTATAGTGTAGTGTGATGGAGAAACAGGTGGGAACTAGACAGGACATATTGTAATGTGATAGAGAAACAGGTGGGAACTAGACAGGGTATACGGGGTATAGTGTAGTGTGATGGAGAAACAGAAGGGAACAAGACAGGGTATAGTGTAGTGTGATGGAGAAACAGGTGGGAACTAGACAGGGTATAGTGTAGTGTGATGGAGAAACAGGTGGGAACTAGACAGGGTATAGTGTAGTGTGATGGAGAAACAGGTGGGAACTAGACAGGGTATAGTGTAGTGTGAACTAGACAGGGTATACAGGGTATAGTGTAGTTTGATGGAGAAACAGGTGGGAACTAGCCAGGGTATAGTGTAGTGTGATGTAAAAACAGAAAAGAAGTATACAGGGTATAGTGTAATGTGATAGAGAAACAGGTGGGAACTAGACAGGGTATAGTGTAGTGTGATGGAGAAACAGGTGGGAACTAGACAGGGTATACAGGGTATAGTGTAGTTTGATGGAGAAACAGGTGGGAACTAGACAGGGTATAGTGTAGTGTGATGGAGAAACAGGTGGGAACGAGCAGGGTATAGTGTAGTGTGACAGAGAAACAGGTGGGAACTAGACAGGGTATAGTGTAGTGTGATGGAGAAACAGGTGGGAACTAGACAGGGTATAGTGTAGTGTGATGGAGAAACAGGTGGGAACGAGACAGGGTATAGTGTAATGTGATGGAGAAACAGAAGGGAACAAGACAGGGTATAGTGTAGTGTGATGGAGAAACAGGTGGGAACTAGACAGGGTATAGTGTAGTGTGAACTAGACAGGGTATACAGGGTATAGTGTAGTTTGATGGAGAAACAGGTGGGAACTAGCCAGGGTATAGTGTAGTGTGATGGAGAAACAGGTGGGAACTAGACAGGGTATAGTGTAGTGTGATGGAGAAACAGGTGGGAACAGAGACAGGGTATAGTGTAGTGTGATGTAAAAACAGAAAGTAAGTAGACAGGGTATAGTGTAGTGTGACAGAGAAATAGGTGGGAACTAGACAGGGTATAGTGTAGTGTGATGGAGAAACTGGTGGGAACTAGACAGGGTATAGTGTAGTGTGATGAAGAAACAGAAGGGAACTAGACAGGGTATAGTGTAGTGTGATGGAGAAACAGGTGGGAACTAGACAGGACATATTGTAATGTGATAGAGAAACAGGTGGGAACTAGACAGGGTATACGGGGTATAGTGTAGTGTGATGGAGAAACAGAAGGGAACAAGACAGGGTATAGTGTAGTGTGATGGAGAAACAGGTGGGAACTAGACAGGGTATAGTGTAGTGTGATGGAGAAACAGGTGGGAACTAGACAGGGTATAGTGTAGTGTGATGGAGAAACAGGTGGGAACTAGACAGGGTATAGTGTAGTGTGATGGAGAAACAGGTGGGAACTAGACAGGGTATACAGGGTATAGTGTAGTTTGATGGAGAAACAGGTGGGAACTAGACAGGGTATAGTGTAGTGTGATGGAGAAACAGGTGGGAACGAGACAGGGTATAGTGTAATGTGATGGAGAAACAGAAGGGAACAAGACAGGGTATAGTGTAGTGTGATGGAGAAACAGGTGGGAACTAGACAGGGTATAGTGTAGTGTGACAGAGAAACAGGTGGGAACTAGACAGGGTATAGTGTAGTGTGATGGAGAAACAGGTGGGAACTAATAATAATAATAATAATAATAATATATGCCATTTAGCAGACGCTTTTATCCAAAGCGACTTACAGTCATGTGTGCATACATTCTACGTATGGGTGGTCCCGGGGATCGAACCCACTACTCTGGCGTTACAAGCGCCATGCTCTACCAACTGAGCTACAGAAGGACCAGAAGGAACTAGACAGGGTATAGTGTAGTGTGATGGAGAAACAGGTGGGAACGAGACAGGGTATAGTGTAATGTGATGGAGAAACAGAAGGGAACAAGACAGGGTATAGTGTAGTGTGATGGAGAAACAGGTGGGAACTAGACAGGGTATAGTGTAGTGTGAACTAGACAGGGTATACAGGGTATAGTGTAGTTTGATGGAGAAACAGGTGGGAACTAGCCAGGGTATAGTGTAGTGTGATGGAGAAACAGGTGGGAACTAGACAGGGTATAGTGTAGTGTGATGGAGAAACAGGTGGGAACGAGACAGGGTATAGTGTAGTGTGATGTAAAAACAGAAAGGAAGTAGACAGGGTATAGTGTAGTGTGACAGAGAAACAGGTGGGAACTAGACAGGGTATACGGGGTATAGTGTAGTGTGATGGAGAAACAGGTGGGAACTAGACTGGACATATTGTAATGTGATGGAGAAACAGGTGGGAACTAGACAGGGTATACGGGGTATAGTGTAGTGTGATGGAGAAACAGAAGGGAACAAGACAGGGTATAGTGTAGTGTGATGGAGAAACAGGTGGGAACTAGACAGGGTACAAGACAGGGTATAGTGTAGTGTGATGGAGAAACAGGTGGGAACTAGACAGGGTATAGTGTAGTGTGATGGAGAAACAGGTGGGAACTAGACAGGGTATAGTGTAGTGTGATGGAGAAACAGGTGGGAACTAGACAGGGTATAGTGTAGTGTGATGGAGAAACAGGTGGGAACTAGACAGGGTATAGTGTAGTGTGAACTAGACAGGGTATACAGGGTATAGTGTAGTTTGATGGAGAAACAGGTGGGAACTAGCCAGGGTATAGTGTAGTGTGATGTAAAAACAGAAAGGAAGTAGACAGGGTATAGCGTAGTGTGATGAAGAAACAGAAGGGAACTAGATAGGGTATACAGGTTATTGTGTAGTGTGATGGAGAAACAGGTGGGAACTAGACAGGGTATAGTGTAGTGTGACGGAGAAACAGGTGGGAACTAGACAGGGTATAGTGTAGATAGAACACATGGAACAAAACATAACTCTTTATTAGTTACATGCATTTCAATACAGGGCTACGTCACTTTAACGCCCAGCTCAGCTTGCTGCCATACTGAAACCCCACCCTGCCCACACTCTCCAGGGTCCATACCCATTGTGGTGATAAGGGCAGAAATGACTCCGTTTTGACATGAAAAAACAAGGTCCTCCTTGAAACTGATGCATGCCTGTCTGTCCTGTGGGGTCTCTCTGTGGGAACACTCAGGCTTTTGATAGGGTTTTCCTCCAGTGTCCTCTAAGGTCGTTTCAGCCTCACAATAAACAGGCGAGCCATTCTCACATGGGGAGCCCTCCTCGTTATTTTCGAAAGTAATTACACCTTATTATCGGTGTTTACTTTAGCGAGGGCGAATACAGGTGTGGGACGACGCTTGGCCGTGGGTGGTAGGCAGTGATGGGTCTCTCTGGTGAACGACTCGCCCCCTCGTGTCTCTCTTTTTTTTTAGGTTTGTGGGGGCATTGTATGTAGCAGTACTCTGCCACTAATTTCATCCCCACAAAAGAAACGTGCAATTAGGCCTATTATTGTAGCAGCTGTGTGCTCCCTGCCTGCACGACTACGACGGCCCCGTCTTTCTTGGCTGGCGGTGGAGAGGCCTGCTGCGGTCACAGAACCCTGGAACGACCGCAGTACCCACCATTGTCTGAGGGAGAGGGAAGTAAAGTATAGCCTGGGAGGATGCTGTGTGTGTCCTCTCTTCAGTGTTGAGACAGTGGGATGGATCCATCGCACACAGCCACAAGGCCAGAGGAACAATAGAATAAAATATATATCTAAAATGTTACAAAATATGTTCTTTTCACTGGATTTATATTGCGACATGTCTTGCTGGTTATATTTTTTCTATTATCATCAAAGAAAATGGTCAAACCCTAATCTGGGGTTCCATGTAGAGATGCTTTAGACAAAGTGGACAAAAGCAATTGTAGCAGTCTATTGATGAAACCCAAAATGAAATCATATTGCCTTCCAAAAATAAATCCTCATTGGGTCTCAGTTCAAACTATAAATGTGATTGAGTTGATACATCAATATTGGTCAAAGTGGGCAGACTGCCCATGTCAAGGTGAATCATGCGGGTCATAAATGAATGACAAAAAGTTAGGTAAATGAAAAGCAATTCTAGATGGAGATATTATAGAGAAGAGTGAAAAGCTGTGAGGCCTGTGAGGCTGAATATTGGGGGAGCCACAGAGGCCCTCCTCAAGCCCCAATACAAGGGGACAATCTTCCGCTCTCAGCACAAACAAAATGGCTGTGTGTTCTCCTCCGTTTCTCTCACTTACCGATTCTCTCACTCCGCTGCCTTTCCAACAATTAAAATAATGATCCAGCTCCTGGCACTTAGCTTCAAGGGCATAGTTAGATGTGCATCTTTGTGCAATGTGTCAGTCTCGGTTCTGCATCCTCCATTTGATCATGTGACAAATACAATTTTATTTTATTTGACATGTAAAAACACTTAACTGCAAGACAAGAGTAGTAATGTATACAAGTAAAGGGACTGCTGAATTCACTGGTGTCTATAACGACACCAATATTCCTTTTGGGCATGTTGAAATTTCATTCTGAACGGTTGGAGAAATCAGGATGGGTGTTAGGGATTTATACACAAGGGAGAAGTTGGATTGTGGTCTGCAGACAACAGTGTTTGATATAATCACTGGTGAAGAGGGAGCTTTAACCTCTTAGGAGATACTCTCTCATCATGAGGACTTATACCTGCACAACTTCAGAAACATCAGAGAACATACCTTAGAGAAGAGAGAACATAACGGACATCAACGCACTGTGGATCACCTGCTGGCTGTCGATGAACAGTGGCGGTTCAACATAGAATGTCAAAGTAGAATTTTTGGGAAATGTGGTAAGACTATTGGACTGCCATCCGCTGCTTTAAACGTTCATCAACACGTTCCGTTTTGTGTAGAGAGGTGGTGGTTAGATTTGATAAATGAACCCGACATGTTGTTTTGATTGCATCTATAATATGGCCATAAATAAAAAGTACTATGAAGAGAAATAAAACAGAATGTGTATAAAACATATCTGATTCCTATTCCAACAGGAGCTATAGCATGTCTACCAGCAACACAAAGGACAATGAGACACAGCCAAGTGCCAGGCAGAGGGGGGAAAACAGGAGGAGGAAACAGCTCTTCTCTGCTACAGCAGGCTGGCAGGCAGCAGGTCTTACTGGCATCCATTTCAGCTCATCAGCACCCTGAGTAAGAGTCCACAAATGCAGAGAAATCATTTTGCCGGGGGAGTGTGGCTGGGGTAAATTGGCCTCCGGTTCAGTGCGGGGGTCCCTGCTGTGCGGAGCCGGAAGAGTAGGGCCTGGTCGGGAGTAGGGCAGGCCCAGGCAGGGCAGGCCGGGGGCCCACATGCTGAGACCACCTCCCTGCCCCTGACAAACATGGCAGTGGATAATCTCTCCTTCAGAGACTCAGCCCCAACCCCATGGGCTCAGAGGGAAGGCAGGGGTTGTTATACAGACAGCAAAGAGGAACTCTTCACTGTGTGGCTGGCAGTGTGTGTGTGTGTGTGTCAGTCATACTTTAGACAGAGACAAATATGCACGGCACACACACAACTTCGCACATCTCCCTGTGTGCGCGTCTCTACCCGGTCTCTCTCTCCGACACACACCTGCTCATTTAAATGGTTTACTATGGGAGAGTGACCATGTGAAAAGTGGGTGGTAGTTTTCAAACCAAGAGCATCACAATGGAAAGATGAGTGATGCAGCACTTGACTCTTACTAACATCATACAACATTCATATTGTGGATTAAAATGGATGTGGAGAGTGTCACACAGTCCAATAATTACTGGACCATTAAAACGTAGGTTAAGTGTTGTGCTGGCAGAAAAGCTATGTTTCAAATCAATGGCTCTAACAAAAAGTGGTATTTAAACGGATGTTAAACCCAAGCCGTGGACACAAAGTGGTCTTTATAGTAAAACAAAACATTGGAAAATATGGATTTATATTAAAACAGTAACTGACCAGCTGTTTTATGCCCAAAGAGATGGAAAATGTACATAAATAAAGAGTATGTCAACGGGTACGTGAACTGAACCACCTTTAATGTTTAGATAACTCTTACATTATCTGAATCAATACAGATCATTAGAACAATGAAAACATCCAAAGGGGGACATTTTCAAACACTCAAGTCAAGTTTTTGGGGAAAAAAAGGAGCGAGTTTAGTTATAAACATCCTCCATCGTAAGTGTGAAGTTTTAACATTCAGAACATCAAAGTCCATCCATATCTAATCCCAGCAGCTGTGTCCACTAGCCAGCTACTACGACGTCTCCATCTTGGAACCATGTTTCTCCAGCTCCGCTCTACGGAGAGAGAAAAAAAGGAACAGTCAATTGAGATGATTACAAAGTGTACGTTCCAAGTGGCACCTTTTTCCTTATCTCTAGTGCACTACTTTTTACCAGAGCCCTATGGGAAGAGTGGGTGCTGTGGTCTTAAGATGTGCACTATATAGGGAATAGTGTTCCATTTGAGACACATCCAAGCAGTCCAATGGTTAAAGCACAAGTGTCCTTCTATGTTGATTGAGAAAAGCATTATGAAATCCAACTGAAGAAATATAATGCAGACAGCTACAGATTTATAAGGAAGTAGATCTACTTGTACAAGGCTAAATGCTTAAAACATAAATCATACCCCATGTCTTCTATAAATGTCTTAATAGCAGCCATCAAAGGTTTGAATGCCCTATTGTCTGAAGGACACTAAAAAAAAAATGTGTACAGACTGGCCACTTCAAGTCAATACACTAGTTGATTATTCAACAAGCGTAGCCTACGCATGCAAATGCATAGAATACATATTACTGACAATAAAGCACACATTGTAGACTGTCCGTATCATTCAAAGCCTGCATAATAATTTACAAATGACATGCAAAAATGCTGACTAATGTCTCCCCAGGTAAGAAAAGAGACACAACCAAGATGAACGGTTGAAAGCAGCGGGTGCAAACAGTACCCAGACAACAGAAAGCCCCACCCACAAGAAAAGACTTCCAGGATTATGGTGCATTCGGATGTGTCTCGGGATCTCTTAGCTCTCAGTTGGTGAACTCAGAAAGACGTCGGACAACTCTGCAAACATTGCTAATAGCCTAATCGTTCAGTTGGCTTGCTTACTTTGCTCAATAAGTCAAACAAAATATTGTATGTAAACTAACAGGGCTACATTATGAAGGTTGTAAATGGCTTTGTTTTATCATCTTTTGGTTGGAAAGGTGAAAGGTCAGTTGATGAAACGACAAAACTCGTAAACTCAGGTACCCTACTTGGAACACAGACTTAGGAGGGTAATTCTAGTGGTCATTTCTGACTTTGAAACTCTGGTCTCTACGAAAACATTCGAAACACCACTATTCAATGAGGATTTTTTTGTTGATGAGGATTCCATCAACTCAATGGTCAATGCTTTATAGATGTCCGCACTAAACCATATGATCACCACTGTGGGGGAAATGAAAAGCATTTATTGAGCATTAAAAAAAAAAAACTAGGCCAATATGTGTGGCCATAAGACCATTTTTAAGAAAGCAGCATAGTTCCTATTGCTTGAATCTCCTAATAACTGACATGTTATCTGTGCTTGTTATTATTGCCAACTAGTACACTCAAGGGGAGTCTAAAGCCTGAATAAATGTGCTGTGCCTAAACATTCACCATGACAATTTTGACTGTTTTAGTTACCATTTAGCCATTTCCCCTTTGTCAAATCTTATAGCCCTACTCAAAGATCAAAGCATCACATTCCTTTAACTGAGGGCTTCATCTTATTTCTAGGGGCGTGAAGCTGAGTGGGGCACAATGATTTGTCATAAGTAAAAGGTGATAGGTGTAGCTAGCTGGCTACCAGCATGTGATCTACAGTTCCAACGGCGTTGTTAGAAAGGTCAATAATCATTGCTGGCTAAATGGTTTTCGAAATATATGTCCCTTATCTTTCAAAACAGCAAGAAAGAATGTTTCCAATAAAATAGATACTGCTAGCTAACGTTACAGTAAGTTTTGAACAGATCCATACTGTGTGCCTCCAGTTGAAGAACTACACTTCCTCCCCAGTTAGCTTACACACAGGTCTTCAAAGCACGCTAGATAGCTAATTAGCACAGGTGACTGCCTCAGTCTTCCGTAAATAAACCATGTGACATGGAGAGATGGCCATGTGAGAACACTAACCCTATAAAGTAGGGTGTCCAATCAAAAATGCAACTTTTGAATAATGGGTAGAATTATATGTTAATTGTGTAGATCAGGGTTGTCCAACCCTGTCCTGGAGAGCTACCATCCTGTAGGTTCTCACTCCAACCCTGTTCCTGGAGAGCTACCATCCTGTAGGTTCTCACTCCAAACCTGTTCCTGGAGAGCTACCATCCTGTAGGTTCTCACTCCAACCCTGTTCCTGGAGAGCTACCATCCTGTAGGTTCTCACTCCAACCCTGTTCCTGGAGAGCTACCATCTTGTAGGTTTTCATTAGCACCCTGTTCCTGTAGGTTCACTCCAACCCTCATCTAGCGAAACTTATTATAATAATTAGCCGCTTGAAAAGCTGAATCAGGTTGGTTACAACTGGGGTCAGAGTGAAAACCTACAGGAGGGTAAGCTCTCCAGGAACAGGGTTGGACAGCCCTGGTGTAGATAATCCACAAAGAAAACCAACGGTCCAAACCTCATGTCTCTAGCATAATCTGTTCAAGAAAAAAACAACTTTTTACCCTTGTAGGATAGTAAAAATTATAGCAAAAATCCATAGAGGCCGGAGAAGATTTTAAAAGGTGGTCATAAAAATCAGGAAGATAGCATCGTGTCAGCTAAGCTGACTGCTGTATGAGAATGAAGGCTACCTGACAGGCTTATCATTGAACTCATCTTCTCAAATGTAGAGGATATAAAATAATATAGGAGGTAAGATAGATTTTGAGACATGACATGTAGTATGTACATATTTTAGTACACGCTGTTCATATCAATGCAAAGTAACTGTTCTTTTTTAAAGATAAAAAAAACAAGCATCTCTATGAACTGTCAAGGGAGCACTGAGTGTACCCACAAGCTTTTTATTTTCAAAGCCTTTTACATTCAATTCAGATCGTGTCATGCAAATTTAGCTATTTTCACCAGCAGAAGCAACTTGGAAGCCATGACTACAAATCCTCAAAAGTTGCTGGGATAAAGCTGCCGCTCTGTCAGAGCTCGGTGCTTATTATCAGATGTATTAGGTTAGAAATCCGACTTTTTGGCTATGATGTTAATGATATGTTAGAGAAAGACCCCACTGAATGAATCAGAACATTAAAAATTATATTGGGGTAAATTTAACTTGATTTTTTAATTATCATTTTTATCGTCATTGTAAAGGATTTAAACACCGTTTCCCATAATTGTTCAATGAACCATAAACAAATTAAATGAACATGCACCTGTGGAACATTCGTTAAGACACTAACATCTTACAGATGGTAGGCAATTAAGGTCACAGTTTTGAAAACTTAGGACACTAAAGAGGCTTTTCTACTGTCTCTGAAAAACACCAAAAGAAAGATGCCCAGGGTCCCTGCTCATATGTGTGAACGTACCTTAGGCATGCTGCAAGGAGGCATGAGAACTGCAGATGTGGCCAGGGCAATAAATTGCAATGTCCGTACTGTGAGATGCCTAAGACAGCGCTACAGGGAGACAGGGAGGACAGCTGATCGTGCTCGCAGTGGCAGACCACGTTTAACAACACCTGCACAGGATCGGTACATCCGAACATCACACCTGCGGGACAGGTACAGGATGGCGGCAACAAAAACTGACCGAGTTACAGCAGGAATACACCATCCCTCCATCAGTGCTCAGAATGTCCGTAATAGGCTGAGAGAGGCTGGACTAAGGGCTTGTAGGCCTGTTGTAAAGGCAGGTCCTCACCAGATATCCCCGGCAACAACGTTAGATTTTGGGCACAAGCCCACATCGCTGGACCAGACAGGACTGGCAAAAAGTGCTCTTCACTGGCGAGTCGCGGTTTTGTCGAACCAGGGGTGATGGTCAGATTCTCGTTTATCGTCAAAGGAATGACCGTTACACCGAGGCCTGTACTCTGGAGCAGGATCGAATTCGGGTGATGGGTCCATCATGGTCTGGGGCGGTGTGTAACAGCATCATCGGACTGAGCTTGTCGTCATTGCAGGCAATCTCAACACTGTGCGTTACAGGGAAGACATCCTCCTCCCTCATGTGGTACCCTTCCTGTAGACTCATCCTGACATGACCCTCCAGCATGACAATGCCACGAGCAATACTGCTCATTCTGTGCGTGATTTCCTGCAAGACAGGAACGTCAGTGTCTGCGAAGAGTCCGGATCTAAATCCCATTAAGCACTTCTCGGACCTGTTGGATCGGAGGGCGAGGGCTTGGGCCATTCCCCCCCAGAAATGTCCGGGAACTTGCAGGTGCCTTGGTGGAAGAGTGGGGTAACATCTCACAGCAAGAACTAGCAAATCTGGTGCAGTCCAAGAGGAGGAGAAACACTGCAGTACTTAATACAGCTGGTGGCCACACCAAATACTGACTGTTACTTTTGATTTTGACCCTCTCTTTGTTCAGAAACACATAATTCCATTTCTGTTAGTAACATGTCTGTGAAAGTTGTTCAGTTTGTCTCAGTTGTTGAATCTTATGTTCACACAAATATTTACACATGTTAATTAAGTTTGCTGAAAATAAAAGCAGTTGGCAGTGAGAGGACATTTATTTTTTGCTTAGTTAATGTTCCTTATGTTTCCAAAACCCTGCCGCAAGCGTTGCGCGTCAACATTTAGTGCAAGCATTGGGGCGATTTGTCTCCTGTGAAGAAGATACAGTGAAAAATCTGTTGATGTCCCCTTGAGCAAGGCGCTTAACCCTAATTGCTCCTGTAATTCGCTCTGGATTAAAGCTTTTGCTAAATAATAATACAAATGTAAATATATGAATGGTGTGGCTGGCTACCGGAGTTGATTAGAGAAGTCATCCTCTACGTTGTCATCATCCCAGTTGTCTTCCCACACGTGGGCATCTTCATCCTCATCCAGACCCGTCCAATCTGAACACAGAGAAATACAATGAAGAGAAATTATGAAACACTGTTAGCTAGCTAACAAGTAACTCTACAGGGCCGTCCACATTAAGGACGATAACTAGAATAAAAAATCAATTTTTCTAATTCAAGTGAACATGAGCGTTCACAAGTGCAATGATAACTACAAAAATAGTGGAGAACGATAACGAGAGCCATCGTTTGGATCACTTTCAGAGTGATATTTTCCCTATCCCTCCAACGAGAAAACATTGATAACCACTTCAATAAAACGTGAAGGCAGAGCGTACAGTGAACTTGCCTAAATAACTGTGCATATATAATGTGAGCATATTGGTGGCCACATTAATTATAGGATGACTTTGGAGAATGATGTCGACAAACAGCGCATGAGAATGCCATATTTTCCAATGGTAGGCCCTAGAGGTCGACCGATTAATCGGTATGGCCGGTTAATTAGGGCCGATTTCAAGTTTTCATAAGAAATCGGTATATTTGGACGCCGATTGGCCGATAAATATATATATTTTTTACACCTTTACTTAACTTGGCAAGTCAGTTAAGAACACGTTCTTATTTTCAATGACAGCCTAGGAACGGTGGGTTAACTGCCTTGTTCAGGGGCAGAACGACAGATTTTTACCTTGTCAGCTCGGGGATTCAATCTTGCAACCTTACAATTAACTAGTCCAACGCTCTAACCACCCGCCTCACGAGGAGCCTGCCTGTTATGTGAATGTAGTAAGAAGCCAAGGTAAATTGCTAGCTAGCATTAAACTTATTTTGCAAAAATACAATCAATCATATTCACTAGTTAACTACACATGGTTGATGATATTACTAGTTTGGATAAGAGCGTCTGCTAAATGACTTAAATGTAATGTAATGTAGTTTATCTAGCGTGTCCTGCGTTGCATATAATTGATGTGGTGCACATTCGCGAAAAAGGACTGTCGTTGCTCCAATGTGTACCTAACATAAACATCAATGCCTTTCTTAAAATCAATACACAGAAGTATATATTTTTAAACCTGCATATTTAGCTAAAAGAAATCCAGGTTAGCAGGCAATCTTAACCAGGTGAAATTTTGTCACTTCTCTTGCGTTCATTGCACGCAGAGTCAGGGTATATGCAACAGTTTGGGCCGGTTGGCTCGTTACGAACTAATTTGCCAGAATTTTACGTAATTATGACATAACTGTCACGCCCTGGTCGAGGTATTTTGTGTTTATCTTCATTTGTTTGGTCAGGCCAGGGTGTGGCATGGGGTTTTTGTATGTGGTGTGTTGGTATTGGGATTGTAGCTTAGTGGGGTGTTCTAGTTAAGCCTATGGCTGTCTGAAGTGCTTCTCAATCAGAGGCAGGTGTTTATCGTTGTCTCTGATTGGGAACCATATTTAGGCAGCCATATTCTTTGTGTGTTTCGTGGGTGATTGTCCTTAGTGTCCTTGTTCCTGTGTTAGTTTACACAAGTATAGGCTGTTTTTTTCGTTACGTTCATTACGTTCTTTGTTTTGTAGAGTTAGTAATTGATTCGTGTTTTACGTTTGTTTATTAAACATGGATCGTAATCTACACGCTGCATTTTGGTCCGCTTCTCCTTCACCACAAGAGAACCGTTACAATAACATTGAAGGTTGTACAATGTAACAGCAATATTTAGACTTAGGGATGCCACCGTTAGATGAAATATGGAACGGTTTCGTATTTCACTGAAAGAATAATAAACCTCTTGTTTTCAAGATGATAGTTTCCGGATTCGACCATATTAATGACCTAAGGCTCGTATTTCTGTGTGTTATTATATTATAATTAAGGCTATGATTTGATAGAGCAGTCTGACTGAGCGATGGTAGGCAGCAGCAGGCTCGTAAGCATTCATTCAAACAGCACTTTCGTGAGTTTTGCCAGCAGCTCTTCGCAGCCTAAACTCCCGAGATTAGGCTGGAGTAACCGATGTGAAATGGCTAGCTAGTTAGCGGGGTGCGCACTAATAGCATTTCAAACGTCACTCGCTCTGAGACTTGGAGTGGTTGTTCCCCTTGCTCTGCATGGGTAATGCTGCTTCAAGGGTGGCTGTGTCGATGTGTTCCTGGTTCAAGCCCAGGTAGGAGCGAGGAGAGGGACGGAAGCTATACTGTTACACTGGAAATACTAAAGTGCCTATAAGAACATCCAATAGTCAATGGTACATGAAATACAAATCGTATAGAGAGAAATAGTCCTATAATTCCTACAACCTAAAACATCTTACCTGAGAATGTTGAAGTCTCATGTTAAAAGGAACCACCAGCTTTCATATGTTCTCATGTTCTGAGCAAGGAACTTAAACGTTAGCTTTTTACATGGCACACACACACTCACTTTTACTTTCTTCTCCAACACTTTTTTTTGCATTATTTAAACCAAATTGAACATGTTTCATTATTTATTTGAGGCTAAATTGATTTGATTGATGTATTATATTAAGTTAAAATAAGTGTTTATTTAGTATTGTTGTAATTGCCATTATTACAAATAAATTTAAAAAATGGTATCTGACGATTAATCGGTATCGGCTTTTTTTGGTCCTCCAATAATCGGTATCTGCGTTGAAAAATCATAATGGTCGACCTCTACTCTCTTCCAGCTGTTCTCATGCGCAATATAGGCTATAGGCTAAGCAATACTCCCCGCTATTCCTTTTCACGTGAAATCCCAGAAAAGCTATAGGACATTTATTTGTATACTTATTTTTGTTTAATGCTAGGCATTTGTGGAGTGAAGCAGGCTTGCTCTTGTTAATTGCTGAATATAAAATAGGCCAAATTAACATTCAGGGAAAGTTATATAGTATGAGTATTGGTGTGATTACTTTGGCCAGTGATAACATTGCTGCACTGATGCGTTGCAAAAAGTTTCAACGGACAGATGAGCACTGAGGAAAAGAAGATGCAAACGAATGAACAATTTACAAAACACTTCAGCAACGAAGCATGATGTAAATGATACCCGGGATAAACAGGGATTATTGTTGAATTGTTAGATATAAATATGAGTTTACTATTTTTCATTAGGCATACATGTACATTGAAGTATTATTTGCAGTTGTCCCATCTTGAAGCAGTGAATGGTCTGTGTTACCACCTTATGAATAGGCCTGCAATAGGATGCGTTGATCAGTTGACTGACAGGTGTACAGTGGAACGATAAACGGTCTGCTGTTGTGGAGCCCCCCAACGTTTAGGTTATGTATATTTTATCGTTAAAGTTATCAAACTTGGTGTGGGTGGCCCTTTACTCAACTAGCTACTACTCCAGCTAGCGTAGCTAGCTAGCTAGCTACAATAACTAAGGTTAATTAACGCTAGCTGGCTTTTAGCTAGATGCTGCGCGTTGTTGTTTACATTACAGCTAACGTTAGTTAACTAATGTTTAACTATGTAAAGTTTACACCAGTGCAATCGCTAGTTAGCTAACGTTATACGTTCAATCAGGTGAATAATACAATTCAAAGTAGTAGCTACTAAGCTAGCTAGCTAGTCAGCTGCTGCTGTTAGCACACGAGATATTTACTTTTACTTCATTCAATGTTGTTAACATAGCTTGCTAAACTAGCTGAGTCACTGTCGGGCCCGGTTTTGTCACTAAAAGTTGTCACCAAATGAGACAATTCAGTAAAAAACGGGTGAACAATAGTAACGTATGGAAATATAATGAATTTACCCTCAGCTGGGAATTCTTCAAACTCATCGTCCTCCTCTAATAATCCCAAATCCACAGTCTGTTTCTTGTCTGACATGTTTGCTATCTTTCGTTGCGCGTCGCTGTGATGACAGAACGGATTTCCAGTGAGGGTAGTTATGGGATAGTGGTGGTAGTGCGCATTGGCAGAGTGTTCCGCAAACACAATGAAGCTGTCCGCGTCACCTACGCTCCACTGACTGAAGCCAGGGTCTTCTTCTTCTTCTTTGACTGAAGCCAGGGTCTTCTTCTTCTTCTTTGACTGAAGCCAGGGTCAGTGCTATCCGGAATCCTTGGGACGTTCCTAACCTTAAACCTTACCCTAACCCTAACCATTTTACATTTACACTTCAATGGAGTAGGGACCTCCCAAGGATTCCGGATTCGGACCTTGAAGCCAGCCAGGTATGTTGATGTTGGAATGATTTTGTATTCGTTAAAAAAAAAACAAGAAAACAAGACAAAAAAACCGTTAATAATATATATATATATGTGTGTGTTATAATAGGCTACAACTACATAGTTGGCTACAACTACATTTAAAATCTTCCATCATAAATCTCTTCATTTATATCAACACATAATCACACTCAAATCCTTCCTACTTAAACGCACAAAACCCTGCACAGTCCTTCGGTCCCACAAAACATACAGAGAAATGATCCAAATTTAAGTCAGGACTTTTCATTTAGGAACAAATGTGCATTATGATCCTTGTGGCCTGTTTAAATAATGAACCAGCAGCCACAGCTTAGTATGTAGTTTAGATGAGAGCATATCTACCACAAAACCACATGCACCACAATGAAAATTGCCCCTGCAGCTGTCACTATGCTGACAGAGGGTGAACCTCAACATAGGCTCTGCTTACTTGTTCTATTTTCACATTATTTTGTAATCATCCTAAACCCTTAAACATGATGACAATGCCACAACATTAGAGGGGAGTAGAGGGAGGGAGAACAGAACAAGGAAAAGAAGAAGCCAATACTGTACTACACAATAAATTGGAGGAAATAATTTCATTATGTTCAATTTGATGTGAGAATAGTGTATAGGAATTGGGGAACAACAATCGAAACTTGGTATAGAATAGCTCAGATAATACAGTAGGATGATCACTCCTCTGATCCCAGCTAGGCTATAGAAGCCTGGGGAGATTGTGTAGTAGTGTCTTGCAGAAGCATACCTGAGACTGCAGTTACACTGTGGCGCCTGGAGTCTCCCAGATATTGGACTGAGGGAGGGAAAGAAAGGGAGGGCGGGATGGGGAATAAAGGGTAAGACAGCATGGCTGCCAGACTTTCTTCTCTCTGTGTCGCGTCTCTGAGAATGCATGCCTTTCATACACCCCTTCAGGACAGGCTGGCTGGGCCACCAAGTCCTCACAGAGACAGAGGGGTTTGACTCCAACCCTGCCTGCCCAGTCAGTCTGGCATTCTGTCTCTGTCACTGCCTGAACCTTTATCACCGCCCAGATCACACTATGGCCCTGAGGGTGTGCATAGAGAGAAAAGTAGCTAGGGAGATTGGAGGGGGCTACCTAGTCTGAACCATCATCGCCTAGTCTACCCCCCACCCCCACCTGACTGCCCCCCCCCCCCACCACCTGACTGACCCCCAGCTCCCACCTGAGTGATCCCCCTCAGATTAGGGACAGACTAGACCTCTTCTTCCCTGCCAGGGAAAGTGACAACACACAGGAACATGAAGCTGTCTAGTCAACCTGTCCCGGGGGCCTTTGTCTGACCATCAATCCATCCCCTCCAGTCATTCAGACATTGTACTACTTACCAGAAATGCTTCACTTCCTAAAGAATAGACCAACTCAAAGATGAACAGGAATAAGAAGATGACAGCCTGGCATGGAAATTCTGCCTTTCTTGTTGCTGCCTCGTCTGCATATTTAATCATTTCTCTTCTTTTTTTAATCTTGCTCTTTTGTGTGGATAAAATAATAGTTGCAATAATTATTCAGTTTAATGTCATCTTTTGTTTTGTTTAGACATTCTAAGAAAATTGTGGTAACCTAAATGTGTTAAATAAGCAATAGAATATGCCCTGAGACATAGTAAGTGATCAGTGCGGATTAGCTGTATTTAACTATCCAGTTAATACAATCAATCCCAGATTTGTCTTTGGAAAACTGAGGGACTGATATGCTTCCAGGATATGTCTGTCAAGATTCAGTATTAAACTTAACTCCATCCAGTCACTAAGTCTGGGTCATTGTGTTTTGTATGGCGACTCTCTATCTGTTAATAAACAAGGACAGTTCTTTTCAAAGGAAAATATGTGATCAAATAAAGACAAATATACATTTAAGTACATTTATGCTAGAGAGGTGAACATAAATGTTTGCTTTTGTCTGTTTTATTATTTTATAACTTTTTGACTTATTCATTCAAGTTTCTGTCATGAAGAATTTAAGTTTCATATTTTCTCCCCTGTCTGTCTTGAAAAGGCCTGTCATCTGGGGCTTGAAGTACAGTTTGCCAAGAGGCTAATGGTCCCTTTATGACAATACAATCTGATGTCTGTCCCAGCCAGCCCCCAGGTAATCCTGTCCTCCTCGGCGGCTTAGCCATGCTCAGGCTTAAGTTGCATATTTTGTTTTTATCAAGACGTCGCTGATAAATGCTATCAGCGAGGTATAAATGAAATATGGGGGGTCTATCTCGATTTCCTAAAAACGGACAGAGGTACAGGAGGACCCCCGTATCCTCGTGTCAGATTTGTAAACACTGTGCAGGGGAACAATGACACATCTATTACAGGGGGCTCCCTTTCCCACTGTGCAGTTTACAATTTAAACCTTGTACAGTTGACAATTTAAACTCTGTACAGTTTACAATTCACATATTGTACAGTTTACAAGTTTAACCCTGTACAGTTTACAATTCACATCTTGTACAGTTTACAATTCAAACCTTGTAAAGTTTAAAACTTTAACCTTGTAACATTTACAATTCACATCTTGTACAGTTTACAATTTAAACCTTTAAACCCATGATATGGATATCTTCAACATATTACAAATGTCACGCCCTGACCATAGAGAGCCTGTTATTCTCTATGTTGGTTAGGTCGGGGTGTGACTAGGGTGGGTCATCTAGGTAATTATATATCTATGTTGGCCTGGTATGATTTCCAATCAGAGGCAGCTGTTTATCGTTGTCTCTGATTGGGGATCATATTTAGGCAGCCATTTCCCCTTTAGTTTTTGTGGGATTTTGACTATGGATTGTAGCCTGTTAGCACTATTATAGCTTCACGGTTTGTTTTTCTTCTGGTTTGTTTGGTGAGTTTCTTATTTATTAAACATGTCGAATTCTACACACGCTGCGCCTTGGTCTAATCATTATGATGATCGTGACAACAAAATACCATTTAAACCAGTGATGGATGACTCATTACCCTAAATCAAATTTTAGCCAATAGCCTGTAATGTCACATTGACTTTACATCCATGCTGCTATGCTATGATCCTGGACAAATCTGCTTAGCTCTGCAGTATGTGAAAAGCACTTGGACCCTCTTACCATCTTACCAGAGGTGATGTCCCCTTCTGTGAACAGCGCTCTCAGTGAGAGTACCCATTAAGCAACATGAGTCATTCCCTGTGTGTGGGTACATGGTTAATGTCTATTGAAATATGAATGTTTAATTTGAAATGCATTAGATCCTATGATTCTTTACAGTTCATTAGTTTTTAAATGTACTGTACGTCAACCACATTTCTGGTTCCATTTTTAAACTACTCCTCTCTACAGAGTGGTCAACCAAAAATAATTGTAAAACGATACACATTTTCTCTCCCTTTACTCAGTGAGACAGCATTGATCCGGGCCTGGAGTGCATCTATTGTAGGATAAGGTGTCCCATGGTCACCAGTACAATGGTGGTCTGTGTGGTGACGTGTCACATATCTGTGTTGATATCCTGACTACCTGGAACAACCATTAATTCTATGGTTATAGTTCTCACATCATGTCCCAATAGAATATACTATACCTCTCTCTCTCTCTTTTTCTCTCTCTCCCTCCCATTGGGCCCTGGTATGACAGCGTAAAGTGGTCGTCCCTCTGCACAGGGGCCCAGTGAGGGGTGACGAGCTGCTCTGCTCTAATACCTGCTCCTCCTCATCTGTCATCGCAGGGGGAAAAGAGGAAGAATTACACATGCTTCAGGTGACGGTGGCGGCTCTTTTTTCTACATACCATGTATGCATCCCAAAAAGCACCCTATTTCCTATATAGAGATGTAGGATCTTAATTTGACCAGTTTCTGCCAGGAGGAAAATAATCCTGCAGCAACAGGAAACGTGAAATGTGTGGATTATAATAAATGGGCCTTTTTAGTTATGGCAAATCAATTCAGACATTTAACGTGAAAATTACAACAGGTTGATCAAATTAAGATCCGATATCTGTAGTGCAATACTAGGACACACAGAGTAATGAACTATATGAAAAAGTTTGCCATTTGGGACGCATCGCTTGTCTTTTAGCTACGTTGACTTCCCATCATCAGCGTGAAAGCAGTCACACACCAAGCTGTTCATCACATAGCCCTACTGTGTGATGTCATTTAAACCATCCATTCTTCAACCATCCACTTTAATATGATGTCATGTTAAATACATACATTTCAGACATTTCAAGCATATATTATCTTGCTCGATTGTAACCAAGGTGTGAATTGTGCAATTTTTTTACTGTATCTTTTATGAATCAAGCATCAAATGTATCAATGCAACTCTCTGAGTTGTTATTTTAATCTAATCAATAACTCTACTGTTAATTTTATTCAGGTGGTTTTACATCATTATGGAATTCCGACATGTAATCCCCAACATGTGGCTTTCCGATTCGTCCCTAACCAAGGAAGTGGCCTCCTGATTGGTCTGATTGATAAATGAAGCTCTCCTTGTGTTCGTGGGGGTCTGCAGCAGCTCTGAGGGCCTCTGTAGGGTCTGGACTATGTCCAGGAAACCTCTAACAGCTACTTATTAAGTAATTAGTCCCAATAGGCGGCGAGACGGCCGAGGGTGCAGGGACTGATGGTGGTCACCTGGGTTCGGAGTTGCCCCAGTGTCCAGATCCCATTGGTCACATTTTAGTCTTGTTTCTCCTCTTCTCTCCTCTCCTCTCTGCTCCTCTCCATTCCTCTCCTTTCTCATCTCTACACAGGTCAGTGCTCCTGTGTTTTCACAGCTTGGCTGGGTTATTTACAGAGTTGTAATTATTAGTATTTTATCAAAACCAACAACCGCCATCCCCCACACCTCTCCATGCCACCAATGTGTCTTTGTCCCCGACCCTCTTGAGCAATGGTCGACAAGGGGGGAACTCAGTCCGGCTTTTAACTTACTCTTGAAAGTTGTAATAGTGGAATGCACAAGGTACATTTTCTATTATTCAATCAGAAATGTCCAGATCAACTAGTGTTTTTTTATATATTAAAAAAGAAATTGCCAATAGATGTTGTAATTTTTTGTCACTCAAATATCACATGAATACACATGTTGTAAATGTTGTATCAAGACCGCCCAAATGTGCCTAATGGTTTATTCATACATTTTCAAGTTCCTAACTGTGCACTCTCCTCAAACAATAGCATGGCATTCTTTCACTATAATAGCTACTGTAATTTGGACAGTGCAATTAGATTAACAATAATTTAAGCTTTCTGCCAATGTCAGATATGTCTTTGTCCTGGGAAATGTTCTTGTTACTTACAACCTCATGCTAATCACATTAGCCTACGCTAGCTCAACTGTCCCGCGGGGGACCCACCGATCCTGTAGAGGTTTTAAAGGCGGTCTGCAGGAATCAAATGAACACAAGTAGTCAGTTTCCTCTATGTTTGTATCTTGCAACAATATGTAAAGTTTACCATATAAAATTTGGATTCACATCACAAGTTATTTGCACTGAGGTGGTTAATTATAAAAAGGAGAGGAAGTATGCAAGAGTAGGCATGCACGGAAGGGGCTTCCCCCAGCGCAGCAAAGTCATTACTGTTCAATAATTGTTTCTTCTCCTTCATTGAGTTTTTGAACCTGAATGCACCATGTGTGTTTACAATCAATTTCAGAATTCTCAAGCAGACAAAAAGAGTCATTTTTGCATAAACTACCTCAATTAAGAAAGTGGGGTGGATTGAATGAGCTTTCAGATTGATTTTCTGACCTGCAACATAGGCCTTCAGCTTTAAATGTGTCTTTATAACGGTGAGAATGATGGTTCGCTCTCACACTGCAACCCAGAGAGAGTGGAAAGTGTTAAGATGTGTATGATTTATTGTGTTGGCCAGATTGTGTGCACAGCCGTTAGTAACGCTGAACAAACCCGTCCACTGCTGCAGAACCCACTACAGCCCACATAGACCTAAACTCTGGACACAGCTCTGTCTGGGTTCTCAAATTGAGCACAAAGGAGGAGTACCCACTTATGTGTATGGAAGTCCAGGGCAAGAAACCAACAATACTTTTAGAGAGTATGGCCAAAGGCAAAGCTTAAATGGCTCGGCCAATGACAAGCGTTTAGGCAGGCCTGACCACTCTGTGTAGACTACAGATGAAACACTATGAAGTGAAAGGTAAAGTGATGATTTGCCATTAAGATTTCTCAAAGAAAGAAGAATGCCAAGGGTCCATTTTGTGCTTGTTATAATTATACTGCCCCCTCTCCCACCAGCACCCCTTGTTCTATAATTGAATGCTTGCAAATACACAATAGGGTTAAGCTCTGGAAGATAGACATTCAAAGTGTTTGTGTATTTTATGGGAAGTAGATTGAATAGGGCAAAATCTGATTTAGAAAATAAGATATCAATCATATTATCCAAAACGAGCACATTCTATTTTGTGCATTTTATTATTTTATTATACCTTAATAATAGACCTATGAAATTCTTGCCTGTGTTAATTGATACAGCTGAGCAGAATGCATGTAACGAGTCCTGTATGTTGCTGGTGAGAGAGTCAGGCGCAGGACAGCAGATACGAGTAAAAAAAAAGTGCTTTACTCAAAAAAGACAAATATACAAAGTAACATCTTGAGCACACACAGACGGACCGAAAATTTCAATAAACAATCACTCACTGTCACGCCCTGGCCATAGAGAGGCAGTGGAGGACCTCATGGACATGGGAGGAGGTTATGAAACAGGCGGAAACAGCAAGGGAGGAACAGTAGCGATACCAGGAGTCACGGCAACAAGGTAAGCACGAGAGGCAGTTTCAAATCATTTTTGGAGGGGCCACACGGGGAGTGTGGCAGAGTCAGGGTTACTGTAGGGAGCGTGGTACTGGTCAGGCACCGTGTTATGTGGTGTCTCCAGTGCGCATTCACAGCCTGGTGCTCTACATTCCAGCTCCCCCGCATTGGACGGGCTAGGGCCACACGGGGAGTGTGGCAGAGTCAGGGTTACTGTAGGGAGCGTGGTACTGGTCAGGCACCGTGTTATGTGGTGTCTCCAGTGCGCATTCACAGCCTGGTGCTCTACATTCCAGCTCCCCGCATTGGACGGGCTAGAGTGGGCATCCAGCCAGGAGGGACGGTGCAGGCTCAGCGCGCGGCCTACAGTACGTCTCTTCGGCCCAGGATATCCTGCGCTGGCTAGGCACACTGTGTCTCCGGTGCCTCTGCACAGCCCAGTGCGTCCTGTGCCAGCGCCCCACATTTGTCGGGCGAAAGTAACCATCCAGCCAGGACGGGTTGTGCCGGTTATACACTCGAGATCTCCAGTGCGCCTCCACGGCCCAGTGTATCCGGTGCCTGCTCCAAGAACCAAGCCTCCAGCATGTCTCCCCAGCCTGGTGAGTCCTGTGCCTGCTCCCAGAACCAGGCCTCCTGTATGTCTCCCCAGCCTGGTAAGCCCTGTGGCAGCTCCACGCACCAGGCTGCCTATACATCTCCTCACTCCAGTGATGATCCAAGGCACGAAGCCTCCAGTGATGATCCATGGCACGAAGCCTTCAGTGATGATCCATGGCACGAAGCCTCCAGTGATGATTCATGGCACGAAGCCTCCAGTGATGATTCATGGCACGAAGCCTCCAGTGATGATCCATGGCACGAAGCCTCCAGTGATGATCCATGGCACGAAGCCTGCAGTGATGATCCATGGCACAAATCCTCCGCTGCACTTCCTTTACCGTGCTGGGAGTCGGCCAATTACCTTGAGATCCAACTTTGTGAAGAAGCGCGCCCCGTGCATTGACTCGATCGCACTGGCGATGAGAGGAAGCGGGTTTCGATACCTCACAGTGATCTGATTTATACCTCGATAGTCAATACACGGGCGCAGACCCCCATCCTTCTTCTTCACAAAAAATAAACTCAAGGAGGCAGGTGAAGCGGAAGGCCGAATGTATCCCTGCCCCAGGGATTCGGAGACATATGTTTCCGTAGCCACCGTCTCCTCCTATGACAGAGGATACACGTGACTCCTGGGAAGTGCAACGTCTGCCAGGAGATTTATCGCACAATCCCCCCTGTCGATGAGGTGGTAATTTAGTCACCCTCTTCTTACAGAAGGCGAGAGCCAAATCGGCATATTCTGAGGAGATGTACACGGTGGAGACCTGGTCTGGACTTTCCACCGTAGTCGCACCGATGGAAACCTCCACACACCTCACTGAGCACTCTCGTGACCACCCCTTGAGAGCCCTCTGCTGCCACAAAATAGTGGGGTCATGACAGGCCAACCAGCGTAAGCCCAGCACCACAGGAACGCAGGAGAATCAATAAGGAAGAGACTGATTCTCTCCTCATGACCCTCCTGCGTAACCATGTCAAGTGGAGCGGTGGCCTCCCTAATCAGCCCTGACCCTAATGGTCGATTATCTAGGGCGTGCACAGGGAAAGTCATATCCACAGGAACATGGGGAATCCCTAAACTATTAGCAAATGAACAATCAAAAAAATCCCAGCTGCCGACTCACCTGGGGTGACACAAGAGTGCCCTGCCTGCTGCCTCGACTCCCTGGGGGACCCCTCCTGCGCCGACCAGCAGTGCGCCCTCTGAGGCCACAGATGGTGCAGGGAATGGCCCGTCCTCCGCTCACCCTAAGTGCAGCACCCTCTAGCTCCATGGGCGTTGGAGCGGAAGTGCTGGAGGATGGAACTGACAGGTCCCGGGTCTGGAAGTCCAAGGCGACATCCTGCGCGATCCTCGTCCCCTGCCTATGGTGGAACAGACGTTCACCCACCGCTCGACCCTCAGGTGGGTGGTCGAACATTGCTCGAAAACGGCGGGTGAACTCTGCGTAATGAGCCAACGCCACATCTCCCTCACACCATACGGCGTTGGCCCACTCCAGGGCTTTGCCTGAGAGGCAGGAGATGAGACACAGTCTCATGCCCCGAAGGAGCCGGGTTGATGGTCGCTAGGAAGAACTCCAACTGTAGTAGAAAACCCTGGCATCCGGCAGCCATCCCATCATACTCCCTCGGGAGCGTGAGTCGAATCCCGCTGGGACCAGGGGAAAGAGGGGTGGTCAGTGGAACCTGTTGTAGTGGAGCTGGTGGAGGCGCTGAAAAACCTCCTCCTCTCTCCAAACGATCCATAGTCTGCAGCACGCGATTCATGGCAGTGCCCAGATGTTGCAACATGGTCGCGTGCTGCTGAATTCGCTCCTTCACTGGAACAGGGAGGGGCGTCTGCTCCTGCTGATTCCATTCTTCGGGTGAGTGATTCTGTAACGAGTTCTGTGTGTTGCTGGTGAGAGAGTCAGGTGCAGGACAGCAGATATGAGTAAAAAAAACAGTGCTTTCCTCAAAAAATACAAATATACAAAGTAACACCTTGAGCACACACAGACGGACTGAAAATTACAATAAACAATCACTCACAAAAACCATGTGGGGAACAGTGTTAAATAATGAACAAGTGATTGTGGGATTGACAACAGGTGTGTGAAACAAAGACAAAACAAATGGAAAATAAAAAATGGATCGGCAGTAGCTAGAATGCCGGTGACGTTGACCTCCGAACGAGGAGAGGGACCGACTTCGGCGGAAGTCGTGACGATGCAGGGCAGCAGGTAGCCTAGTGGTGACAGCGTTGGGCCAGTAACCGAAAGGTTGCAGGATGAATCCCCGAGCCGACAAGGTAAAAATCTGTTGTTCTGCCCTGAGCAAGGCAAAGTTCTGCCCCCCACTGCTCCCCGTGCCCAAGACGTAGATGTTGAGTAAGGTAGTTCCCCGCACCACTCTGATTCAGAGGGGTTGGGTTAAATGTGGAAGATACATTTCAGTTGAAGGCAACTGACTAGGTATTTCCCTTTTCATGTATTTATTTCTGTTATTGGGCTCATTATTTTCAGCCTAGCAGCTGCTTTTCTTTTCATAGAATATTGCTGTATTCTGGGTTGTTCATTGGATCCTTCTGACAATTATTGATTTCTTGTTGTGTTCTTTGTTTAATTTGTTTGTGTGCTTGACATTTTACTGCGTTGTTAGGAGCATTTAGCTGCACCTGCTATAACATCTGTTAAACTGTGTACGTGATCATATAACTTTGATTTTATTTGATTTATGGCTTCGAATTAAAGATAGTTTTAGTTCATTAGTACAGTGAGAGTGGTGTGCCTTTTTTTGAATGGCTGCCAGTTAACAGTTAGTTTTGGCTTCTGAGGCTTTGTGAAACATGTTCTATTTAAGCAATAAGGCCCAAGGTGGTGTGATATATGGCTGTTCTTAGGCACTTCGCAAGGCCCTAAAAATGGTCAAAGACTCCAGCCACCCAAGTCATAGACTGTTCACTCTGCTACCACACGGCAAACAGTACCGGAGCGCCAAGTCTAGGTCCAAAAGGCTTCTTAACAACTTGTACCCCCAATCCATAAGACTCCTGAACAACTAATCAAAGGGATACCCAGACTCCTCTTTTTTGCTGCTGCTACTCTCTGTTTATTATCTATGCATAGTCACATTAACTCTACCTGCATGTACATATTACCTCAATTACCTTGACTAACTGGTGCCCCCGCACATTGACTCTGTACTGGTACCGCCTGTATATAGCCTCCACAATGACTCTGTACCGTTACCCCCTGTATATAGCCTCCACATTGACTCTGTACCTGTACCCCATGTATATAGCCTCCACATTGACTCTGTACCGGTACCCCCTGTATATAGCCTCCACATTGACTCTGTACCGGTACCCCCTGTATATAGCCTCCACATTGACTCTTTACCTGTACCCCCTGTATATAGCCTCCACATTGACTCTGTACCTGTACCCCCTGTATATAGCCTCCACATTGACTCTGTACCTGTACCCCCTGTATATAGCCTCCACATTGACTCTGTACCGGTACCCCCTGTATATAGCCTCCACATTGACTCTGTACCTGTACCCCTGTATATAGCCTCCACATTGACTCTGTACCTGTACCCCCTGTATATAGCCTCCACATTGACTGTACCGGTACCGCCTGTATATAGCCTCCACATTGACTCTGTACCTGTACCCCCTGTATATAGCCTCCACATTGACTCTTTACCTGTACCCCCTGTATATAGCCTCCACATTGACTCTGTACCTGTACCCCCTGTATATAGCCTCCACATTGACTCTGTACCTGTACCCCATGTATATAGCCTCCACATTGACTCTGTACCTGTACCCCCTGTATATAGCCTCCACATTGACTCTGTACCGGTACCCCCTGTATATAGCCTCCACATTGACTCTGTACCTGTACCCCCTGTATATAGCCTCCACATTGACTGTACCGGTACCGCCTGTATATAGCCTCCACATTGACTCTGTACCTGTACCCCCTGTATATAGCCTCCACATTGACTCTGTACCTGTACCCCCTGTATATAGCCTCCACATTGACTCTGTACCGGTACCCCCTGTATATAGCCTCCACATTGACTCTTTACCTGTATCCCCTGTATATAGCCTCCACATTGACTCTGTACCTGTACCCCCTGTATATAGCCTCCACATTGTTACTTTTATTTTCTATTTTTTACTTATCTATTTTTTACTTAACACTTTTTTTTCTTAAAACTTCTTAAAGCAGTGTTGGTTAAGGGCTTGTATTTGGCGCATGTGACAAATACAATTTGATTTGAATATTGGCCATATACCACAAACCCCCACAGTGCCGTATTGCTATTATAAACTGGTTACCAACATAATTAGAAGGGTAAAAATAATTGTTTTGTCATACCAGTGGTATACGGTCTGATATACAACAGCTTTCAGCCAATCAGCATTCAGGGCTCAAAACACCCAGTTTATAATAAATCGTTTGTAATCCAAAATTGTACTTTTTGAATGTGATGTTGTAAAATTATTTACAGGCAAATAAAGTTGTGTGAGACCAAGTGGTCCAAGTTGTGTAAACTGTTAGCAGCTAAATACATTTTCATTAAAAATATTAAAGCACCAATTCTGTTATTGTGTGATGTAGGCATGTTTAGACATGTTTAATCTCTGTCTCAGTTGAAAGCCGTCTTTTTAACTCGATATACAAAATACTACCTGCGAAGTCATTGTTGAGGATGAGTGATTGGTGATTTAACACATTCTCCATAAGGAGTACTACAAATGAACCTACAGTTATCTGACCACACTGGAAAAGAGTAGGGGAGTCGCCGGGTGGGGTGCTAGTTGTGGCATACCCTCAAGTGTCCAAGCCCTTATCAAACACACACACACACACACACACACACACACACACACACACACACACACACACACACACACACACACACACACACACACACACACACACACACACACACACACACACACACACACACACACACACACACACACACACACACACACACAAGGCAGTACGTCCACTTATTCCCTCATTGGCATAATGATGGTGACCCTCTCTGTCTGCATGTCCCAGGCAGTTCTGCAGCTGGCTATCTGGGGAGCTGGGACAGTGTCTGTTGGGGGCTTGGAGGAGCTTGCGTGACCAGTCTGGTCCAACAGTCCCAGCACTGTGCTGCACTTGTTTCCAAGGCAGAGGAAAATGCACAGACTTTTGTTTGGTGTGTTTATACAAATCTGTCCTTCTTTCTGCCCCCAGGTCAGGCTCCTCTCAGCCGGCTGTAGAGGAAGGTCTTGTAGAACACCAAGGTTGCGTCCATAATGGCACCCTATTCCCTATATAGTGCACTACTACCATTTGGGCCCTGGTCAAAAGTAGTCCACTATATAGGGAAAAGGGTGCCATTTGGGATGTTCTCAGGCCATACATGAGGGTCAAGGAGGAAATTGATGACACATCCCTCCATGGCATCAGACATTCTGACATTGATGGGCTTTGTGGGGTTTGTTAGCTTCAGTTCCTCTTCCTGCAGTTCTGTCAGCTGCACTATGCAGTGATATTGCACTGTGCAGTGATATTGCACTGTGCAGTGATATTGCATTGTGCAGTGATGTTGCATTGTGCAGTGATGTTGCATTGTGCAGTGATGTTGCATTGTGCAGTGATGTTGCATTGTGCAGTGATGTTGCATTGTGCAGTGATGTTGCATTGTGCAGTGATGTTGCATTGTGCAGTGATGTTGCCTTGTGCAGTGATGTTGCATTGTGCAGTGATATTGAAAAGGTACTTCTGGGTGAATACACTTTCTAAGCTTGCAGTAACAGTCATGATACTTCACGTTTGTGTGCTAGACAGAATTGGTGACATGACATTTAGTAGATACAGCTAATGCTCTTGTGTTGTCAGTTTATGACAGACTTACCTCTTTATTGACCGTGTCCAATGTTTTTATTGACATATTAACTCCATTCTACTCTAGAATTAGCGTGTATGTGGTCCAAAAGGAGAAATAGGCAAACTTTTTTTCCTGGAGTATACAGAAACTCAAATATTTCTGTTGTTTATGAGAGCGTGGTAACCGTCTTAGACAACATTTTATAGAGCTATGACTCATAGTTTCTCTGTTAAGTGTTTATTTGTTTGTTCATTTGTAGGCAACATTTGCATTTTTTGGTATAATAACCTACAACAGCAAACAAAAAAAGGAAAAGAGAACTATTATCAACGTCCTGGATACAAACACACAGTCAGCAAAAGCGCAAAGAGGCCACCGGGAAAGAAAAAGAGAGTAGCACCTCTTTCTCTCAGCTTAGACAGAGAGCCCCAAGAGAAAGCAGCAGTCTATGTTTTGTTAACTGTGTCCATACAATCATGTCCTTCCGTAGGGACAGTACTACGAACATTACTGGGGTAGTAGAGGGAAGGGAAATGGGTAGTAGTGAAGGTGTGAGACAGAGGGTAAAGGGATGAGACAGAGGGTAAAGGGATGAGACAGAGGGGAAAGGGATGAGACAGAGGGGAAAGGGGTGAGACAGAGGGGAAAGGGATGAGACAGAGGGGAAAGGGGTGAGACAGATGGGAAAGGGATGAGACAGATGGGAAAGGGATGAGAGAGGGGAAAGGGGTGAGACAGAGGGGAAAGGGGTGAGACAGAGGGGGGGTTAAAGGGAAAGGGAGACAGAGGGGAAAGGGATGAGAGAGGGGAAATGGATGAGAGAGGGGAAAGGGTTGAGACAGAGGGGAAAGGGATGAGACAGAGGGGAAATGGATGAGAGAGGGGGGGTGAGACAGGGGGAACGGGATGAGACAGAGGGGAAATGGATGGGAAAGATGAGACAGAGGGGAAATGGATGAGACAGAGGGGAAATGGAAGACAGAGGGTGAGACAGAGGGGAGACAGGGATGAGACAGAGGGGAAAGGGGTGAGACAGATGGGAAAGGGATGAGACAGAGGGGAAATGGATGAGACAGAGGGGAAATGGATGAGACAGAGGGGAGACAGGGGGAAAGGGATGAGACAGGGGAAAGGGATGAGACAGAGGGGAAAGGGGTGAGACAGAGGGAAATGAGACAGAGGGGAAAGGGATGAGACAGAGGGGAAAGGGGTGAGACAGAGGGGAAAGGGGTGAGACAGAGGGGAAAGGGAGAGAGGGGAAAGGGATGAGACAAAGGGGTGAGACAGAGGGGAAAGGGATGAGACAGAGGGGAAATGGATGAGAGAGGGGAAAGGGGTGAGACAGAGGGGAAAGGGATGAGACAGAGGGGAAAGGGATGAGACAGAGGGGAAAGGGGTGAGACAGAGGGGAAATAAGACAGAGGGGAAAGGGATGAGACAGAGGGGAAAGGGGTGAGACAGAGGGGAAAGGGGTGAGACAGAGGGGGGGGAGACAGAGGGGAAAGGGGTGAGACAGAGGGGAAAGGGATGAGACAGAGGGGAAAGGGATGAGACAGAGGGGAAAGGGGTGAGACAGAGGGGAAAGGGGTGAGACAGAGGGGAAATGGATGAGAGAGGGGAAAGGGGTGAGACAGAGGGGAAATGGATGAGACAGAGGGGAAAGGGATGAGACAGAGGGGAAATGGATGAGAGAGGGGAAAGGGGTGAGACAGAGGGGAAATGGATGAGACAGAGGGGAAAGGGGTGAGACGGAGGGGAAAGGGATGAGACAGAGGGGAAAGGGGTGAGACAGAGGGGAAGGGGATAAGACAGAGGGGAAAGGGATGAGACAGAGGGGAAAGGGGTGAGACAGAGGGGAAAGGGGTGAGGCAGAGGGGAAAAGGGGGAGACAGAGGGGAAAGGGGTGAGACAGAGGGGAAAGGGATGAGACAGAGGGGAAAGGGATGAGACAGAGGGGAAATGGATGAGAGAGGGGAAAGGGGTGAGACATAGGGGAAAGGAGTGAGACAGAGGGGAAAGGGGTGAGACAGAGGGGAAAGGGATGAGACAGAGGGGAAGGGGTGAGACAGAGGGGAAAGGGATGAGACAGAGGGGAAATGGATGAGACAGAGGGGAAAGGGGTGAGACAGAGGGGAAAAGGGTAAGCATGTGAATCAGATGTGCCCCTGAAGACAAATAGGCCTTGCAGATAGACAGCAGAGGTTCAGCCAGCTGCTCGGCCCCTCTGCCTCGGTGATTGATGGTGTTGATGTTTTAAATCGGCCTGGAATACACTGAGTACAGGAATCATAATAGCAGGGCTGTAGATTGGCCCTGCAGATAGCAGGAAGAGGAGAGGGGAGGGGGGTGACTAGGGAGGAGAGGGGGGCAGGGGGGCGGGGTATGATCCCTACTGTATGTTCCCATGCACACAGCAATCATGTAGGGCTGTAGTCAGTCAGTGGAGTGGTAGTGGTAGTTGGGGTCACATCAACTAACTGCTGTAACATCCTTCAACATAAATGCTCCCTTAGTCAACATTCCTCAAAGATACATACACTTCATGACCAAAAGTATGTGGACACCTGCTCGTCTAACATCTCATTCCAAAATAATACAATGTACGACGACGGTGTTGCTGCTATAACAGCCTCCACTCTTCTGAAGACTTTCCACTAGATGTTGGAACATTGCTGCGGGGACTTGCTTCCACTCAGCCACAAGAGCGTTAGTGAGGTCGGGCACTGATGTTGGGTGATGAGACCTGGCTCGCAGTCAACGTTCCAATTCATCCCAAAGGTGTTCGATGGGGTTAAGGTCAGGCCTCTCTGCAGACCAGTCAAGTTCTTCCACACCGATCTCGACAAATCATTTCTGCATGGACCTTGCTTTGTGAACG
This sequence comes from Oncorhynchus gorbuscha, assembly GCF_021184085.1. Taxonomy (NCBI): domain Eukaryota; kingdom Metazoa; phylum Chordata; class Actinopteri; order Salmoniformes; family Salmonidae; genus Oncorhynchus; species Oncorhynchus gorbuscha. Next base: position 18,743,056 of record NC_060181.1, on the reverse strand, counting down.
GGGCATTGTCATGCTGAAACAGGAAAGGGCCTTTCCCAAACTGTTGCCACAAAGTTGGAAGTACAGAGTCGTCTAGAATGTCATTGTATAGGCCTCCCGAGTGGTGCAGTGGTCTAATGCACTGCATCACAGTGCTAGCTGTGCCACTAGAGATGCTGGTTCAAGTCCAGGCTCTGTCACAGCCGGCCGCAACTGGGCGACCCATGAGGCGGCGCATAATTGGCCCTGCGTCGCCTGGTTTAATGGAGGGTTTGGCCAGCAGGGATGTCCTTGTCCCATCACCTCCCAGCAACTCCTGAGGTGGGCCGGGCGCATGCAGGCTGACACAGTCGTCGGGTGTACTGTGTTTCCTCTGACACATTGGTGTGGCTGGTTAAGCGGGCATTGTGTCAAGAAGCAGTGTGGCTTGGTTGGGTTGTGTTTCGGAGGACGCATGCTCTTGACCTTCGCCTCTCCCGAGTCTGTATGGGAGTGGCAGCGATGAGACAAGACTGTAACTACCAATTGGATACCACAAAATTGGAGAAAAAAAAAGGGTAAAAAAATCTTTATAAAAAAAAAAGAATGTTTGCTGTAGCGTTAAGATTTCCCTTCACTGGTTGTAAGGGGTCTAGCCCAAACCATGAAAAACAGACCTATTATTCCTCCTCCACCAAACTTTGCAGTTGGCATTATGAGCAGGTAACTTTCTCCTGGCCTCCACCAAACCCACATTCGTCCGTCGGACTGCCAGATGATGAAGGCATTTCCACCGCTCCAGAGTCCAATGGCAGCAAGTTTTACACCACTCCTGCTGATGTTTGGCATTGTGCATGGTAATCTTCGCCTTGTGTGTGGCTGCTCGGCCATGGAAACCCATTTCATGAAGCTCCTGACGAACAGTTCAGGTGCTGACATTGCTTCCAGAGGCAGTTTGGAACTCGGTAATGAGTGTTGCGACCGAAGGGAGATTATTTTTATGCGCAACATGCTTCAGCACTCGGCGGTACTGTTCTGTGAGCTTGTGTGCCCTACCACTTGGTGGCTGAGCCGTTGCTGCTCCTAGAAGTTTCCACTTCTCAATAACAGCACTTACAGTTGACCTGGGCAGCTCTAGCAGGGCAGAATTTTATTTAAAAATATATATTTGACCTTTATTTAACCAGGCAAGTCAGTTAAGAACACATTCTTATTTTCAATGATGGCCTGGGAACAGTGGGTTAACTGCCTGTTCAGGGGCAGAACAACAGATTTGTACCTTGTCAGCTCGGGGGTTGAACTCGCAACCTTCCAGTTACTAGTCCAACGCTCTAACCACTAGGCTACCCTGCCGCCCAGGGCAGAAATTTGACGAACTGACTTGTTGGACGGTGCCACGTTAAAAGTCACTGAGCTCTTCGGTAAGGCCATTCTACTGCCAATGTTTGTCTATTTACATGGCTGTGAGCTCGATTTTATACACCTGTCAGCAACGGTGTGGCTGAAATAACCGAATGCAGTCATTTGAAGGGGTGTCCACATACTTTTGTATATATAGTGTAATATTTATACATTTCTTAATTCCATTCTTTTACTTTGCGATTTGTGTGTATTGTTGTCAAGTGTTAGATACTACTGCACTGTTGGAGTTAGGAACACAAGCATTTCACTGCACCCACAATAACATCTGCTAAATATGTGTATGTGACCAATAACATTTGATTTGATTTGATTTGGAACTCATCACTTAGAGAAGAATGCCAGCGGTCAAGACGCCATCATTAGAGTTAAACTGAGGTCAGAGCCAGCAGCTCTTTTGTCCGGCAGCATCTGACCAGCGACCATTACATCTGGAGGGGAAAAAAGCAAAAAACCTAATTGTAACAGGGACCCCCTTTATCATACTAACAGGCTGTATGAACAAACACGCTGTACCTTTGATCAGTGAGGGGCAGTCTGGGATTGCGGGGGTGTTGTGATGTGGCGGACGGAGCTCTGATCTCGACACACGCAAAGGGGGAACTGGAGTGTATTGAGTTGGAGATTAATCCATAAGATCACAATGATTTCTGACTCTGTGATCTATAGTACAAATGTAAGAGAACTGTGGTTGTTTTGTACATTGGCAAGGGAACTATAGGATATCTCTTTCTTGAATTAAGATATGATCTCCTACACTTTAAAATGAAAATATTTTGTATAATTGAATGTACTGATTCAATACGTGTGTATTTGTGGTGTCTGTTGAAAATGTTATATTGCTCCGACTTGGTTGCAGGGCCTATAGTATTAAATTGATGTTATACTGTAATTAACTGAAGCCCCCCTAAATGAACCCTTGTGTTCTAATGTTCAAGCATTTCAAAGGCTTTCAACACTGTTGAAGAGATCATAAAGAGTTTGCAATGATTTAACTTTGTGTTGACCTCTCTCTGCAAAACGGTCTACACTCCACCATTATGTGGATATCTGCAATATGGGATAATGAGCATTTTAAAAAGTGGCTGCTAGTAACACCACACATTGTACACTGTGTTCCAAATGGTACCCTATTCCCTATATAGTGCACTACATTTGACCAAGCTCTATGGGCCCCAGTCAAAAGCAGTGCACTACATAAGGGATAGAGTGCCATTTGGTATGCACACATTTACATTTACATTTACATTTAAGTCATTTAGCAGACGCTCTTATCCAGAGCGACTTACAAATTGGTGCATTCACCTTATGACATCCAGTGGAACAGTCACTTTACAATAGTGAATCTAAATCTTAAAGGGGGGGGGGTGAGAGGGATTACTTATCCTATCCTAGGTATTCCTTAAAGAGGTGGGGTTTCAGGTGTCTCCAGAAGGTGGTGATTGACTCCGCTGTCCTGGCGTCGTGAGGGAGTTTGTTCCACCATTGGGGGGCCAGCGCAGCGAACAGTTTTGACTGGGCTGAGCGGGAGCTGTACTTCCTCAGTGGTAGGGAGGCGAGCAGGCCAGAGGTGGATGAACGCAGTGCCCTTGTTTGGGTGTAGGGCCTGATCAGAGCCTGGAGGTACTGAGGTGCCGTTCCCTCACAGCTCCGTAGGCAAGCACCATGGTCTTGTAGCGGATGCGAGCTTCAACTGGAAGCCAGTGGAGAGAACGGAGGAGCGGGGTGACGTGAGAGAACTTGGGAAGGTTGAACACCAGACGGGCTGCGGCGTTCTGGATGAGTTGAAGGGGTTTAATGGCACAGGCAGGGAGCCCAGCCAACAGCGAGTTGCAGTAATCCAGACGGGAGATGACAAGTGCCTGGATTAGGACCTGCGCCGCTTCCTGTGTGAGGCAGGGTCGTACTCTGCGGATGTTGTAGAGCATGAACCTACAGGAACGGGCCACCGCCTTGATGTTGGTTGAGAACGACAGGGTGTTGCCCAGGATCACGCCAAGGTTCTTGGCGCTCTGGGAGGAGGACACACCACACACTACACGGACCACTGTGTTCCAAGAGGTTAGCCCTCCATGTAATTAAATAAAATAAAACTGATTGTGGACACTAAACTAAAATAGAAATAGAGTACAGCACTTTAATAATCTATAGTTCTTATCAATGTGCTTGATATTATGATATTAAAGGGATTGAGGCATTCACAGGCCTTTTAAACAAGCTTTTAAAAACTTTTTCCCATTCATGTCATCATATCTAATGTATAAATATTTTATGGAAAAACAACTCAGTATAAAACAACTATGCCATAAAAAAACAGATGAATGTTTCTCAAGCATGATCACAGGCTATTTGACACTGTGTAGTGTAACAATCCTCCCTCTCAAAACCAAGATAAGTCTATGAATGGCCTTTTTTACACATTTACAAGTTGTCCTACTAATTCTCTTTTTGTCACTTGTAAAAGGCCAGTGTACACTGAGAAGCCAGTAGCTGTATATAGATAATCGCTCTACAGCCTCGTCTGTCTGTCTGTCTGGGCTGCTGATGTCTCCTACGCCCCAGGCCTCTGAGATTGGGTCTATGAAACGTTCCCATTGTTTACGACTTCCCAAGCCCCCTCCATGGCTCCACCCCCTGCCCAGAGACAGTGCTTCTCTCTGGGTGCAGGATCTCTCCATGTGCTTGTCTCAGAGTGACCTGTAGCTAACTCCCTCCCAGTGCTTGATCCACTCTGTGTTTTCTCTGGACATGTGTGCATGGGTGTAATTTTCACCCCATCTTCCTGAAGTTAGCTACCCCCTTAAACACTACACACGCACGCACACAGGCAGACACAAACAAACACACACACACAGACACGTAAACACACACACATAATTAAAAAATAATAATTTGGGTCATTTTTGAGCCTGGTTTTCTTTGCACAAATTACAGAGGCAGAGCAGGCCTTACAGCTGGAGACCGAGTTTCAGACTCCCAGATCTGGGATATTATATTTGCTTCCTTGTTCCCGGTACAGCGGGCTGACCTGTTGCCGCTGACAGAAATGACCAAAGGCAACATGGCCTTCCTAATATCCTGATGTCTAACCGCTGAAAAATAAACTTTGGGAACTTAGAAGAAAGGCTTCAATCGCAGAAGGACATCAGGGAATGCTGTCTTTGTTTTTACAGAGATGGCATACGGACAATTGACTCAACTCTGCTATTCAACCAGAAAGATTTTCCATTTTCCGTATGGATCGATCGGCGGCATCTGATATGAGTAGGGGGAGGCATAAGCTTCCTCATCAACAATTCCTGATGAACAGAAGTTGAAACATTTCGAGCTCCTTTTCACCCGACCTGGAGTTCCTGATTGTAAAATGCCGACCCCACTATATGCCGAGGGAATTGACGTGTGTTATTATCACAACTGTGTACATAGCACCACAAGCAAACACCAAGGCAGCACTCAGCGAACTGTACAAGAACATTAGCCAGCAAGAATCCTCTCAACTGGAAGCAGTCTTTATTATCACGGGTGATTTTAACCAAGCACGTTTAACACACATTTTTCCAAAATATCATCACCATCTATTTTTCCCCATGAGAGGAAACAACGTGCTGGACTATGTATATACATCCGGGACGTGTACAAAGTCATCCCCGCACCCGCTTCAGCCAATCAGATCATGTGTCTCTGTTCCTAAACCCCCCCCCATGTGCTGGACAGAGGAGGCAGACTCAATGCTGCAGGATTGTTTTGAGAATACTGATTGGAATATGTTCAAAGATCCATCCACCCAGGACTCATCCATCAACATTGAGGAATATACATTGTCAGTCACAGGCTTCATTAGGAAATGTGTTGGAGAAGTTGTACCCACAATACTGCCGTACCAAGCAAAAAGTCAGTAACTGCTTATTTGGTCAAAAATGAGTTAGTCATTTTTGCTACGTTAAATACATGCTTAATCATGTGGACTAGTATCCTGCCTCTATTGTAATGTGTTTTGGAGAAAATGGTGGTCATGTTAGCAGTAACTGCATAAAGTTACTGTAAAACCAAGGTAAATTAAACCAATATTTCTCAGTTCCATGCTATGAACAGTTACTGCCTTTTTGCTTGGTAGGGCAGAATAACAGTCTGGACATACCCTAACTTTAGATGAATGGAGATACCATGCTGAGAGGCCATACTGCAGCATTCAATGTCAGCAGAATGAACCCCGGTGACTCGGTGGCACACAACACGTACAAGGCAAGCAGGTACAAGGCAAGCAGGTACGAGCTCCGCAAACCATTAGGAACACAAAAAGATCATTCAGACTCAAACTTGAATTGATGTTCGACAACTCAGACTCACGCCGCATGTGGCAAGGACTACAGACTATTACAGACTACAAAAGCACATCCAGCTGTGCGGTGCCCAGCGATGCCTCCCTCCCAGACGAGCTTGACACATTCTATGCTCGCTTCCATACCGAGCCATTCAGGAAAACTCTCACTGCTGCGAACGACCGGGTGCTTTTGCTCTTCGAGGCTGAAATGAAGAAAACTCTGAAAAGAGTACATACTCACAAAGCCACCAGCCCAGATAGCATCCTTGACTGCGTCCTCAGAGTGTGTGCTGATCAGCTGGCGGGCGTCTTCTTGGACATCTTCAACATGTCCCTGTTACAGGCTGTAGTCCCCTCCTGTTTCAAGGAGACCACCATCATCCCAGTGCCCAAGAAAAAACAAGGTGACATGCCCAAATGACTATTGGCCCGTCGCACTCAGCCCGGTCATCAGGAAGTGCTTTGAGAGGCTGTCGTGGCCCACATCAAGGCCAGCATGCCAGGCACACTGACCTACCGCTCCAACAGATCCATGGAGGATGCCATTTACATTACTATTCATACGGGCTGGAACACATCTGGACAAGAGGAGCACCTCTGTGAGAATGCTGTTCATTGACTACAGTTCAGCATATAACACTATTGTTCTCTCCAAGCTCGACACCAAGGTCAGAGCTCTGGGTCTGGACACTACCCTCTGCAACTGGATCCTGGACTTCCTAACAGGCAGACCAAAGGCTGTGAAGATGGGCAACAACACGTCCTCGACACTGACTCTTAACACAGCGCCCCCCTTAATAGTGTGTTCTCAGCCCTCTGTACTCCTATCCATTATCAAGTTTGCTGACGACACCACGGTTGTAGGCCTGATAACCAACAATGACGAGTCAGCCTATAGGGAGGAGTTAAGTGAACTAGCATTATTGTGCCAGGACAACAACTTCTCCCTCAACATCAGCAAAGCGAAGGAGTTGATTGTTGTCTTCAGGATGCAGAGGTGGGAACATGCCCCGATCCACATCAACGGGACTGCAACATCTCAACATTCTAAGGCGCTGAAGAAATTCTGTATGCCACTCCGGGTCCTCCAAATACTACCACTGCACCATCGATAGTGTCCTGACCGGCTGCATCACGGCCTGGTACAGAAATATCTCCATTCCACAACCTCAAGACCCTCCAGCGGGTGGTGAAAACGGCCCAGTACATCACTGGGACTGTGCTCCCAACCATCCAGGAAATCTATTGAAAATGGTGCTTGAGGAAGCCCCTCAGCATCATCAAGGAACCCACACACCACAGCCACGAGCTCTTCACTCCCTTATCGTCGGGCAGATGGTATCAGAGCATTAAGTCTGATACCAACAGGCTCAGAGACCGTTTCTATCTACAAGCCATCAGTCTACTGAACACTTGAACTGAACCTGCTCTGATTCTCTGCGCCTTAACACACATGCACCCCCCCTTCCCCCTGCCCTCAGAACAGCCTCAATTAGTCGGGGCATGGACTCTACAAGGTGTCTAAAGTGTTCCACAGGGATGCTGGACTATGTTGACTTCAATGCTTCCCACAGTTGCTGGATGTCCTTTGAATGGTGGACCATTCTTGATATACAGGGGAAACTGAGTGTGCAAAACCCAACAGCGTTGCAGTTCTTGACACAAACCGCTGTGCCTGGCACCTATTACCAAACCCCATTCAAAGGCACTTACATTGTTTGTCTTGCCCATTCACCCTCTGAATGTCACACATACACAATCCATGTCTCAATTGGTCCAAGGCTTAAAAATCCTTCTTTAACCTGTCTCCTCACATCTACACTGATTTGAAGTGGATTTCACAGGTGACATCAATAAGGGATCATAGTTTTCACCTTGATTCACATGGTCATTCTATGAATTGGAAAGACCATGTGTTCTTAATGTTTTATATACTCAGTGTACACTCATCCACATACAAACACACATCACAACTGCTGCTACCAGACTTATTATAGTTGCTAAATACTGCACAATTTAACCCCCCCCACAATCACCCCCTTCCCCAAAACATGTAAATATTGGACTATAAATTGTGCCACCCTGTATTATACTTATGCTAAAATTCTATTCTACTGAGACATTTACTTTATGTTCGTATTCTTATATTTTATTAGTTATTATTGTTGTTGAATTGTCGAGAAGGAACCTGCAAGTAAGCATTTAATTGGACAGTGTATACCATGTGTATCCCGTACATAAGACTAATACAAATTGAAATTTAAACTAAAGAGACCTTACCCCAACCCCATATGGTAGATACACGCACACACAGACAGACAGGCAGGTGAGGTTGGAAGACTTTCTCGCTCTCATCTGCCCGTATGATTCCCTCCCCCCTGCTTGGCATTTCTTCTCTCTCTCTCTTTCTCTCTCGTTCTCTCTCTCTCTCTCTCTCTGCTTGGCATTTCTTCTCTCTCTCTCTCTCTCTCTCTCTCTCTCTCTCTCTCTCTCTCTCTCTCGCTCTCTCTCTCTTTCTCTCTTCTCTCTTTCTCTATTGTGCTCTCTCTCTCTCTCTCTCTCTCACTCTCTCTCTCTTCTCTCTTTCTGTCATGTTTTGTCTTAGATTGTCTTGTCATTTTGCTTTTCCCTCTGTTCATTTTCCCCCTGCTGGTCTTTTTAGGTTCGTTCCCCTTTTTCTCTCTCCCTTCCTCTCTCTCTTCTCTCTATCGTTCCGTTCCTGCTCCCAGCTGTTCCTATTCCCCTAATCAATCATTTAGTCTTCCCACACCTGTTCCCTATCCTTTTCCCTGATTAGAGTCCCTATTTCTCCCCTTGTTTTCCGTTTCTGCCCTGTCGGATCCTTGTCTATTGTTCACCGTGCTGTGTCTGTGTATCGCCCTGTCGTGTCGTGTTTCCCTCAGATGCTGCGTGGTGAGCAGGTGTCTGAGTCTGCTACGTTCAAGTGCCTTCCCGAGGCAACCTGCAGTTCTTGATCGAGTCTCCAGTCTGTTCTCGTCATTACGAGTGGAATTATGCCTTATGATTGTAAATTTACTTTACTGGATTAAAGACTCTGTTTTCGCCAAGTCGCTTTTGGGTCCTCATTCACCTGCATAACAGAAGGATCCGACCAAAGAATGGACCCAGCGACTACAGATGCTCGTAACACTGCCGTCGAGATCCAAGGAGCCATGCTCGGCAGACACGAGCAGGAATTGTCTGCTGCTCGCCATGCCGTGGAGAACCTGGCCGCTCAGGTTTCCGACCTCTCTGGACAGTTCCAGAGTCTTCGTCTCGTGCCACCTGTTACTTCCTGGCCTGCCGAGCCTCCGGAACCTAGGGTTAATAACCCACCTTGCTACTCCGGGCAGCCCACGGAGTGCCGCTCCTTTCTCACCCAGTGTGATATTGTGTTCTCTCTCCAACCCAACACATACTCTAGCGAGAGAGCTCGGGTTGCTTACGTCATTTCACTCCTTACTGGCCGGGCTCGAGAGTGGGGCACAGCTATCTGGGAGGCAAGGGCTGATTGTTCAAACAATTACCAGAACTTTAAAGAGGAGATGATTCGGGTTTTTGACCGTTCAGTTTTTGGTAGGGAGGCTTCTAGGGCCCTGGCTTCCCTATGTCAAGGTGATCGATCCATAACGGATTACTCTATAGAGTTTCGCACTCTTGCTGCCTCTAGTGACTGGAACGAGCCGGCGCTGCTCGCTCGTTTTCTGGAGGGACTCCACGCAGTGGTCAAAGATGAGATTCTCTCTCGGGAGGTTCCTTCCAGTGTGGACTCTTTGATTGCTCTCGCCATCCGCATAGAACGACGGGTAGATCTTCGTCACCAAGCTCGTGGAAGAGAGCTCGCGTCAACGGTGTTTCCCTGCTCCGCATCGCAACCATCTCCCTCCTCTGGCTCAGAGACTGAGCCCATGCAGCTGGGAGGTATTCGCATCTCGACCAAGGAGAGGGAACGGAGGATCACCAACCGCCTGTGCCTCTATTGCGGATTTGATGGACATTTTGTTAATTCATGTCCAGTAAAGGCCAGAGCTCATCAGTAAGCGGAGGGCTACTGGTGAGCGCTACTACTCAGGTCTCTTCATCTAGATCATGTACTACTATGTCGGTCCATCTACGCTGGACCGGTTCGGGTGCTACATGCAGTGCCTTGATTGACTCTGGGGCTGAGGGTTGTTTCATGGACGAAGCATGGGCTCGGAAACATGATATTCCTTTCAGACAGTTAGACAAGCCTACGCCCATGTTTGCCTTAGATGGTAGTCATCTTCCCAGTATCAGATTTGAGACACTACCTTTAACTCTCACAGTATCTGGTAACCACAGTGAGACTATTTCTTTTTTTGATTTTTCGTTCACCTTTTACACCTGTTGTTTTGGGTCATCCCTGGCTAGTATGTCATAATCCTTCTATTAATTGGTCTAGTAATTCTATCCTATCCTGGAACGTTTCTTGTCATGTGAAGTGTTTAATGTCTGCCATCCCTCCCATTTCTTCTGTCCCCACTTCTCAGGAGGAACCTGGCGATTTGACAGGAGTGCCGGAGGAATATCATGATCTGCGCACGGTCTTCAGTCGGTCCCGAGCCAACTCCCTTCCTCCTCACCGGTCGTATGATTGTAGTATTGATCTCCTTCCGGGGACCACTCCTCCTCGGGGTAGACTATACTCTCTGTCGGCTCCCGAACGTAAGGCTCTCGAGGATTATTTATCTGTGTCTCTTGACGCCGGTACCATAGTGCCTTCTTCCTCTCCGGCCGGGGCGGGGTTCTTTTTTGTTAAGAAGAAGGACGGTACTCTGCGCCCTGCGTGGATATCGAGGGCTGAATGACATAACGGTTAAGAATCGTTATCCGCTTCCCCTTATGTCATCAGCCTTCGAGATTCTGCAGGGAGCCAGGTGCTTTACTAAGTTGGACCTTCGTAACGCTTACCATCTCGTGCGCATCAGAGAGGGGGACGAGTGGAAAACGGCGTTTAACACTCCGTTAGGGCATTTTGAGTACCGGGTTCTGCCGTTTGGTCTCGCCAATGCGCCAGCTGTTTTTCAGGCATTAGTTAATGATGTTCTGAGAGACATGCTGAACATCTTTGTTTTTGTCTATCTTGACGATATCCTGATTTTTTCACCGTCACTCGAGATTCATGTTCAGCACGTTCGACGTGTTCTACAGCGCCTTTTAGAGAATAGTCTCTACGTGAAGGCTGAGAAGTGCTCTTTTCATGTCTCCTCCGTTACTTTTCTCGGTTCCGTTATTTCCGCTGAAGGCATTCAGATGGATTCCGCTAAGGTCCAAGCTGTCAGTGATTGGCCCGTTCCAAGGTCACGTGTCGAGTTGCAGCGCTTTTTAGGTTTCGCTAATTTCTATCGGCGTTTCATTCGTAATTTCGGTCAAGTTGCTGCCCCTCTCACAGCTCTTACTTCTGTCAAGACGTGTTTTAAGTGGTCCGGTTCGGCCCAGGGAGCTTTTGATCTTCTAAAAGAACGTTTTACGTCCGCTCCTATCCTCGTTACTCCTGACGTCACTAGACAATTCATTGTCGAGGTTGACGCTTCAGAGGTAGGCGTGGGAGCCATTCTATCCCAGCGCTTCCAGTCTGACGATAAGGTTCATCCTTGCGCTTATTTTTCTCATCGCCTGTCGCCATCTGAACGCAACTATGATGTGGGTAACCGCGAACTGCTCGCCATCCGCTTAGCCCTAGGCGAATGGCGACAGTGGTTGGAGGGGGCGACCGTTCCTTTTGTCGTTTGGACAGACCATAAGAACCTTGAGTACATCCGTTCTGCCAAACGACTTAATGCCCGTCAAGCTCGTTGGGCGTTGTTTTTCGCTCGTTTCGAGTTTGTGATTTCTTACCGTCCGGGTAGCAAAAACACCAAGCCTGATGCCTTATCCCGTCTGTTTAGTTCTTCTGTGGCTTCTACTGATCCCGAGGGATTCTTCCTTATGGGCGTGTTGTCGGGTTGACAGTCTGGGGAATTGAAAGACAGGTTAAGCAAGCACTCACGCACACTGCGTCGCCGCGCGCTTGTCCTAGTAACCTCCTTTTCGTTCCTGTTTCCACTCGTCTGGCTGTTCTTCAGTGGGCTCACTCTGCCAAGTTAGCTGGTCATCCCGGTGTTCGAGGCACTCTTGCGTCTATTCGCCAGCGCTTTTGGTGGCCGACTCAGGAGCGTGACACGCGCCGTTTCGTGGCTGCTTGTTCGGACTGCGCGCAGACTAAGTCGGGTAACTCTCCTCCTGCCGGTCGTCTCAGACCGCTCCCATTCCTTCTCGACCATGGTCTCACATCGCCCTAGACTTCATTACCGGTCTGCCTTTGTCTGCGGGGAAGACTGTGATTCTTACGGTTGTCGATAGGTTCTCTAAGGCGGCACATTTCATTCCCCTCGCTAAACTTCCTTCCGCTAAGGAGACGGCACAAATCATCATCGAGAATGTGTTCAGAATTCATGGCCTCCCGTTAGACGCCGTTTCAGACAGAGGCCCGCAATTCACGTCACAGTTTTGGAGGGAGTTCTGTCGTTTGATTGGTGCGTCCGTCAGTCTCTCTTCCGGGTTTCATCCCCAGTCTAACGGTCAAGCAGAGAGGGCCAATCAGACGATTGGTCGCATACTACGCAGCCTTTCTTTCAGAAACCCTGCGTCTTGGGCAGAACAGCTCCCCTGGGCAGAATACGCTCACAACTCGCTTCCTTCGTCTGCTACCGGGTTATCTCCGTTTCAGAGTAGTCTGGGTGTCATGGAGGTGAAAGAGGACCCAAAAGCGACTTGGCGAAAACAGAGTCTTTAATCCAGTAAAGTAAATACAAACAAAAAAACACAACTTTCACTCGATATGACGAGGACAAACTGGAGACTCGAACTTGAACAGCAGGTGAACAGCAGGTTGCCTCGGGAAGGCACTTGAACCAGACAGACTCAGACACCTGCTCACCACGCAGCATCTGAGGAAAACACGACACGACAGGGCGATACACAAACACAGCACGGTGAATACTAAACAAGGAACCGACAGGACAGGAACGGAACACAAAGGAAGAAATAGGGACTCTAATCAGGGGAAAGGATCGGGAACAGGTGTGGGAAGACTAAATGATTGATTAGGGGAATAGGAACAGCTGGGAGCAGGAACGGAACGATAGAGAGAAGAGAGAGCGAGAGAGTGAGAGAGGGAGGGGGAGAGAGAGGGATAGAAAGAGGGAAAGAACCTAATAAGACCAGCAGAGGGAAACGAATAGAATGGGAAGCACAGGGACAAGACAAGATAATAAATGACAAAACATGACACTGGGTTACCAGCCTCCTCTGTTCTCATCCCAGCTTGCCGAGTCCAGCGTTCCCTCCGCTCAAGCGTTTGTCCAACGTTGTGAGCGCACCTGGAGGAGGGTGAGGTCTGCACTTTGCCGTTACAGGGCACAGACTGTGAGAGCCGCCAATAAACGCAGGATTAAGAGTCCAAGGTATTGTTGCGGCCAGAGAGTGTGGCTTTCCACTCGCAACCTTCCTCTTACGACAGCTTCTCGTAAGTTGACTCCGCGGTTCATTGGTCCGTTCCGTGTCTCCCAGGTCGTCAATCCTGTCGCTGTGCGACTGCTTCTTCCGCGACATCTTCGTCGCGTCCATCCTGTCTTCCATGTCTCCTGTGTCAAGCCCTTTCTTCGCACCCCCGTTCGTCTTCCCTCCCCCTCCCGTCCTTGTCGAGAGCGCACCTATTTACAAGGTACGTAGGATCATGGACATGCGTTCTCGGGGACGGGGTCACCAATACTTAGTGGATTGGGAGGGTTACGGTCCTGAGGAGAGGAGTTGGGTTCCGTCTCGGGACGTGCTGGACCGTTCACTTATTGATGATTTCCTCCGTTGCCGCCAGGATTCCTCCTCGAGTGCGCCAGGAGGCGCTCGGTGAGTGGGGGGTACTGTCATGTTTTGTCTTAGATTGTCTTGTCATTTTGCTTTTCCCTCTGTTCATTTTCCCCCTGCTGGTCTTTTTAGGTTCGTTCCCCTTTTTCTCTCTCCCTTCCTCTCTCTCTTCTCTCTATCGTTCCGTTCCTGCTCCCAGCTGTTCCTATTCCCCTAATCAATCATTTAGTCTTCCCACACCTGTTCCCTATCCTTTTCCCTGATTAGAGTCCCTATTTCTCCCCTTGTTTTCCGTTTCTGCCCTGTCGGATCCTTGTCTATTGTTCACCGTGCTGTGTCTGTGTATCGCCCTGTCGTGTCGTGTTTCCCTCAGATGCTGCGTGGTGAGCAGGTGTCTGAGTCTGCTACGTTCAAGTGCCTTCCCGAGGCAACCTGCAGTTCTTGATCGAGTCTCCAGTCTGTTCTTGTCATTACGAGTGGAATTATGCCTTATGATTGTAAATTTACTTTACTGGATTAAAGACTCTGTTTTCGCCAAGTCGCTTTTGGGTCCTCATTCACCTGCATAACACTTTCTCTATTGCTCTCTCTCTCTATCTCTCTCTCTCTCTCTTTCTCTATTGAGCTCTCTCTTTCTCCCTCTTTCTCCCTTTTCTCTTTCTCTATTCCTCTCCCTCTCCCTTGCCTCCTCTCCTTCTCTTTCTATATTGCTCTCCCTCTCCCTTGCCCCCTCTCATTCTCTTTCTCTATTGCTCTCCCTCTCCCTTGCCCCCTCTCCTTCTCTTTCTCTATTGCTCTCCCTCTCCCTTGCCCCCTCTCCTTCTCTTTCTCTATTGCTCTCCCTCTCCCTTGCCCCCTCTCCTTCTCTCTCTCTCTATTGCTCTCCCTCTCCCTTGCCCCCTCTCCTTCTCTTTCTCTATTGCTCTCCCTCTCCCTTGCCCCCTCTCCTTCTCTTTCTCTATTGCTCTCCCTCTCCCTTGCCCCCTCTCCTTCTCTCTTTCTCTATTGCTCTCCCTCTCCCTTGCCCCCTCTCCTTTTCTCTCTCTCTATTGCTCTCCCTCTCCCTTGCCCCCTCTCCTTCTCTTTCTCTATTGCTCTCCCTCTCCCTTGCCCCCTCTCCTTCTCTTTCTCTATTGCTCTCCCTCTCCCTTGCCCCCTCTCCTTCTCTCTTTCTCTATTGCTCTCCCTCTCCCTTGCCCCCTCTCCTTCTCTTTCTCTATTGCTCTCCCTCTCCCTTGCCCCCTCTCCTTCTCTTTCTCTATTGCTCTCCCTCTCCCTTGCCCCTCTCCTTCTCTCTTTCTCTATTGCTCTCCCTCTCCCTTGCCCCCTCTCCTTCTCTCTCTCTATTGCTCTCCCTCTTACCACCTTTCTCTCCCTTCTATCTACAGTATTCCAGATCACGTATATTTCTCCCTGGCAACGATGCCACACACAGCTCCACTTACTCTATTGTCCTTGGGAACAAAAACAACACATTGCCTTGTTCTCTCCTCCTCTTAATAAGCAGCTATAAGTTTGATAATTATACGTTGAGCCTTTTACATGGGTTTCTTTGGTTTTCATGGTTTTGTCAGAGAAACCATTGACTTGACTTGCTCTCTGGGATGGGCTGTGAGATTGACTGACAGCTAAAACCTCCCGGTTCAGGCTGTAAAAGTGAGAACAGCGCGGATCAATTCTCTCTGGTTGTTAGAAATGTGTCCCAGAATGCCACCAGGAATTACAGCTAGGGCATGAGGACCTCATACGTTGCTCCTAATCCATTCCATAACTTATTGACATATGCAGCCGATTACCAGGCTCTGCAGAGAGAGCGCCACGGAGCCTCCCAGACAACGGGTTTCTCTGGTGGTGGAAGCGAATCTGTTTAGGATTAGAGAAATAACAGTGTGGCTGACACTGAAATGTCCAACATCCCTCTGTGCCAAGGAGGGAGGAAAACCCCCAAACGACCGTGTGCCAGAATCTGTTGACATTCTGCTCTGTTTTGGCTGAGTTGCAAGTCATCTCTTCTTCGTTTCTTGAGGATAAAGTTAAGGTAATGGGGTCAATTTCATTTAAATTATGTTAGTTTGATTAGATTGTTTTAATTGGAAAATATGAGTTTCAGATCAGATCCTGAATTGTCTGACATGATATGACTCTAACCCTGGTTGAAATCATTGTGTACTATATTCATGATAGGATATTCTTCTCTCAGACTAGATCTCTTACAGATGCCATCTTGTGTACCAGTCATGGACCTAACCTTTACCATGTTTATTTTTAATGATTAAAACTACCTGCAGCCTTGCTCAGTGATGTCATGTCTAGTCTAGACCAACTGCAATGATTTTGTCAATTAGAGTTAGATTCTGGAACATTGTAAAGATATATTTGACAAGCTTTTGGAGCCTGGAATGCAGTCAACACTGTGGTAGGCCTGGAAATAGGACTGGATGGTGATTTTTGAATGTGTCTCTTCGGTCATGGACAGGGATGTACAAATTACAAAGGTCCACATTGTATGCACTGTATATACATCTGAGAGAGAGAGAGAGAGAGAGAGAGAGAGAGAGAGAGAGAGAGAGAGAGAGAGAGAGAGAGAGAGAGAGAGAGAGAGAGAGAGAGAGAGAGAGAGAGAGAGAGAGAGAGAGAGAGAGGGAGAGTTTAAAGAAAAGAGCAGCGTTGTTGCAGGTGTGTGGAGGAGTGTGATTGTGCCTGATTACATCCCCCTGTGCAGCCCCTCTGAGCTCCAGGTCCTCCATGCTAACTTATTGCCTGTTTCCTCACCCCTGCTGCCTGCTGGACCCAGTCGCTTGTGCTAATGGACCTGCTCAAACCTCCTCCTCCACCACCACCATAGACCTACCAGGCCTCTAGCACCAGCTGACAGATGACCCCTGTCTAGAACAAAACACTACACATTATCCCCCCTCTTCAACTCTCTCTCTCTTTCATTCTCTCTTTCTAAGTTCTACCCCCTCTCTCTCTTTCTAACTCTCTCCTTCCCTCTTTACAGGTGGCTCTGTCCTGCGTTCCTCCACCACCCCAGGCCATGGCCTCTAAAGCACTCCTCTGGGACCCCACCAGAGACCAGAGAGCCAGAGAACCAGAGAACCAGAGACCCAGAGGACCAGAGACCAGAGAACCAGGCATGCATGGTGCTGCTCTTTTCATGTAAATACAGCTCACTTGAATTGAATATCTGAGAAAAGCTGTGGCCCACTGTACAATTTTTTCCCCTCACCGTCTTCTTTCATGGCAGTGTTATGTTTGGCTCTCCTCAGGACATATGTCATTGGGGAGTGCGTGCAGAGGCTGGATAATTAATGCTACCTCAAAGCAGGCATAAAAAAGGGGGAGATATTTATTAGGTAGCACTTTAGCTGCTTGTCATGGGTGCATGTCAGGCCTGTAAAACAAAGTTTGAACGAGCATGTCAGAAAATAGAATAGTGTAACTACTGCTGTTGCTGTTGGTGCTCCAGCAGAGAAATCCCTCACTCACAAAGATGTCCTTGGTTTGCTCTGATTCATACATTTACTGTATGAATAAATTGTGACTAAAGGGTTTCTCCTTCTCCCATCTTGTGCCTAGCGAGGTATTTATTTGTTGTAATCAAGTGGACAGAGTAGTGTTTGTCCCCTGGTGCCCACGCCTCCTCTAATAGGAAGGGGATGGGTTGAAACCCAAATTGCACACTATTATCTATATAGTGCACTACATTTGAGCAGAGTCCTATAGACCTTGGTCAAAAGTAGTGCATTACATAGGGAATAGGGTGCTTTTTGGGACAAGCACATGGAGTGAGTTTGTATACACCAGAAGCGTCTGCTAATGCATGATCATTTATGAAGGTCGTTCTCTTGGTGGTTATGTAAGCAAAGGATTGTTTCATTTTCTGCTGGAAGCTAATAAACCCCAATCTCAGGTTGGTGTGAGTGACTGAGCATGTGCATGAGGTACCTGTCATTGTGACTAAGATCAGCTCTCCCCTTCAGCCATTTGTCCCTTTTGCACATATTGGTCAAGGGTGTAAACATTTTGAATTGTGTCATATTACACCGTACTATGTGTCTCTCTGCAGCTCATTTTCAGAGGTAATCCCTTCCTCTTTTTTCTTTGTGCTCTTCCTCACGTTACATCTGCCTCTTTTGTCTTTCTCTATTCTCTCCTTTGTCTTCCATCCTAACTTCCTCTCCCTGTCCTCCCCTTCCCTCTCCACATGTTTGAATATGAATCATTCCTTCCTCTTGTATATAATAAAATCCCCATATGTAGAGAAATGCTGGCTTCCACCTATCCAACCGTATTGGATCAGTAATTCATTCAAGGGAAAGAGGAAGGAAGGATGCATGTTGTAAGTATTTCACCAAGGCCCTATTCCTGTTTCTCCTCCTCCCTGGCCTGGGTGAGAGAGTGGCTGGCTGCGCTGTGGCTCGGGTGAAGGTGGTGCCAGTCGAGGGCACGTGATACGCATTACCTCTGGGAGTTTGGTCCAGATGATTATAGTTAAGAGGTTTTTAATGCTCATTAACGGTTCTGGCTCCTTCAGAGTGACTACATGGTCGTTCTTTACTCCTGGCTGTTGCAGACCCCGTGGCAGAAGTCCCACTACATCGCTCTTAGAAACCACACATAGGCTCATGTGTGCACGCAAACACACACACAAACACACACACACACGCACACACACACACATATACTCACACATACATGCATGATGCACACAGGCCTGCTTTCTCTCTCTCTCTCTCTCTCTCTCTCTCTCTCTCTCTCTCTCTCTCTCTCTCTCTCTCTCTCTCTCTCTCTCTCTCTCTCTCTCACACACACACACACACACGATGCACACACACGATGCACACACACACAAACACACACGCACACACACACATGATGCACACAGGCATGCTTTCTCTCTCTCTCTCTCTCTCTCTCACTCACACACACACACGCACACACAGGAGCCCTGAAACACATACACAATTTCTACACCACTCACATACACAACATTTCATATGCAATAGGCCACGTTTAATCAAAAAGCTACCCAGGTTTCAGAGATAGGTAAAACATAACATTATCCCTGAGAAGGGAGAGACTAGGCTTGAATTGGAATGCATTTGAGTGTCTTTCTGGTTCACACTGTAAACGTTATTTATATTTCAAAACTGTATTCTTACAGCATAACCTGTAAACCTGATTAGATTTCGGGCTGCACTCATCTTGCTCATAACTATGTATTTGCACAATATAAAGGGAAAACAAGTCCTTGACTTGAGTTTTCTGAACACATCTCCCAAAACAGAAGCATCCTTGACAAGTGAATATTCCGCCTCCTATGTCTAACGTCTTCCAGACATGAAGAAGACCAACATAAAAGGGGATGCATTAGAATATACAGTGTATAGTGATTTATTGATGTGTTACTAATGGTTACCTGTCAGAATATGGCAATTGATTTTTACATCTAGTCTTCACGCCCCTTTAAGACTTTATGTATTTGTCCCACTGTAAACCAACAACAACTTAGTCTTTATGAAGCCTTAATAAACCCTTCAAAATACCTTCATAGATGCTACACAAATCATTTATAAGTAAATGTCATACTACATAGAGGGTGGAAAAGTTTTTTTCTGGAAATGTCACATCGAGCTGTGTTATATGAATTCATGAGTGTGTAGAATTTTGCTCCTGTGTTAGTGGCCGTTGAGTGAGTGCCACAATTCCCAGATATTATCCAGACACTCTAATGCCTCCATAAACCTAGACATAGAAAGCTGCTACTGGTATGTATATAAGACCACTTAAATAAACAACTTTTCACACATTATGTACAATTTGTCACCGAGAGACTCAAAGTCATGAATTAACTCAATTCTAAAGTCATGAATTAACTCAATGCTAAAGTCATGCATTAACTCAATACTAAAGTCATTAATTAACTCAATACTAAAGTCATGAATTAACTCAATACTAAAGTAATGAATTAACTCAATACTAAAGTCATGAATTAACTCAATACTAAAGTAATGAATTAACTCAATACTAAAGTCATGCATTAACTCAATACTAAAGTCATGAATTAACTCAATACTAAAGTAATGAATTAACTCAATATTAAAGTCATGAATTAACTCAATACTAAAGTAATGAATTAACTCAATATTAAGTCATGCATTAACTCAATACTAAAGTCATGAATTAACTCAATATTAAGTCATGCATTAACTCAATACTAAAGTCATGAATTAACTCAATACTAAAGTAATGATTAACTCAATACTAAAGTCAAATGCATTAACTCAATACTAAAGTCATGAATTAACTCAATACTAAAGTCATGAATTAACTCAATACTAAAGTAATGAATTAACTCAATACTAAAGTCATGCATTAACTCAATACTAAAGTCATGAATTAACTCAATACCTAAGTCATGAATTAACTCAATATTAAGTCATGAATTAACTCAATATTAAGTCATGCATTAACTCAATACTAAAGTCATGAATGAACTAAATATTAAGTCATGCATTAACTCAATACTAAAGTCATGAATTAACTCAATACTAAAGTCATGAATTAACTCAATACTGAAGTCATGAATTAACTCAATACTAAAGTCATGAATTAACTCAATATTAAGTCATGCATTAACTCAATACTAAAGTCATGAATGAACTAAATATTAAGTCATGCATTAACTCAATACTAAAGTCATGAATTAACTCAATACTAAAGTAATGAATTAACTCAATACTGAAGTCATGAATTAACTCAATACTTAAGCTGTAAATGTGTTTCGTTGCTATATAAGCCTACACATTATCACTATATTGGATGCCAATATACCAAGAAGGGTCATGGACACTATTAGGAAAAAAAGGTGCTATCTAGAACCTGAAAGGGTCCTTGGCTGTCCCCATAGGAGAACCTTTTGAATAAACATTTTTGGTTCCAGTTAGAGCCATTTTGGTACCAGGTAGAAACATTTTGGGTTCCATGTAGAACCCTTTCCACAAGGGGTTCTACATGGAACCAAAAAAGGTTTCCACCTGAAACTAAAAAGGGTTCTCCTACGGGGAAAGATGAATGACCCATTTGGAAGCATTTTTTCTAAGAGTGTGGTCTTTAGACAAACCCTGGCATTTGTATCCAAGTTACTGTGCATCCATTCCAGTCAAATAGCCTCTTCTACTTGAGTTTCAAGTTTATTTTAAGAGACTATGACATAATGGTTTAATATTAGTAACATTGTTGTCATCAGCACAGCGCCGTGGCCTTCAATGCACATAAAGCACAGATGTTCCACACAGTGTTAATGAGTGTAAATGCATAAATGTCATCATGGCAAAAGCAGCATGATTACCTTCAGTATATACAGTATATACAAATGAGAAAAAGCTCTATTACGTTATTAAATGTATGGCTTTTCTTAGTTTTTTATGAGCCACAGTATAATGCAGCCACAGCTCAATTTAAATCTCCACCCAGCTATATGTCCTAAAGCTCTCTTCATTTAGAATAAATAATTTGCTGCTGACTGCTGCAAACTTCACTGGGGACATTTGAGCGATTAAAAAAAGTATTATTCTTAAAGGGCTCTGTCTGTGTTGGTCAATAATCCTAACAGAAATCCATAAAAACAGAATTCCTCACACAGTCTAAAATATGATTTATGACACTTCGCCACCTAAAGCCTCAGACCAATCCTCTTTAAGTTGAATTAGCAGGAGCCGGTAGCTTGAAAGTTCTCTGCGCTGCAGAAATGGTAGCCTTGCGGCCTTGCGCTCCATCTATTTGTTTTGAGTGTCAAAAAGAGTGTTGTCGTTGATGCCAGACCCTGAGACATGGAGAAGAAGGGCTTGACCAAACCATAACATGGACCTGCCCACTAATCACAGGGTGCTAAACCAGTTCTTGATAGCTGCTGTATTTATGAACAGGCCCAATCAGCAGGGGACTTGGAAAATAGTCTGCTACCAACTAAGGCCGTCATGCCTCTTGTGCTTCCCTTGGTTAACACAAGGCTCCATGGTTTTCTCTCTGTTTCTTGGATTTGTTTTTGGAAGTTGCATCAAGATACTGTATGTCACTCTCATGGTCTGATGTTTCTCCTGACCATGTGATCAGTCCAAGAAAGACTCTTGGCTTTAGTTATAGCCTTTAACTGGAGTTTTTCTTAGTCAGGTCAAGTGGCCAGGCCATTTCCAGACCCTGATTCATTCTCATTGGTCCGATTTCTACACTCTATTGTCTACCATGGGTGAATGGGTGTGAATTCAATTAAGTTTAGATATTTCAAATGTCTCTTGCATTAAATCCAGGTGAAACTGATACTGGTGCATTAACACAGAGCTTTCTCTCACAGCACTTAGCACTCTATTAGTCCACTCAGCCGCTCCAGGCCTGGAAACAACTGTTCAACATTCTTTTGGCTGGCTACTGTCTCTTTCTTTACACGCGTTTTCAGTCCAGACTAGACCACTACCCACGCGGCTCCTCCAATAGCAGCGCTCACCTCTCTGAGGTAAAGTTTCCTCTTGGTACAGTTCTAGGATCAGCTTCCCCTCCCCCAATCCTAACCGATGACCTTATTATCCCCTTCTGTCTGGGATGAAGTTGCTCCTAGATCCTAATCTTGGGTCAGTTTTGCATTTCCTCCACAAATGGTGTTGGTTAGGTTCGGGGGAAATGCAAAACTGATCCAAGATCAGGGTCTAGGAGCAACTTAATCCCACTCCTCACTCACATGCCTGGAGCCCAGTCAGAAGGGGACAATAAGGTTATCCAGAGAGAAAGGGAGATGAGAGAGAGACAAAAAGAGAGCAATAAGAAGATGGACTAAGGAGAAATATAGGACAGAAGGCAGCCAGAATCATCATAATTAGTAGTCAGTGCCCCTCAACCCCTGGTCCCTTGGACTACCTCTGGTCCTTAGACTACCTCTGGTCCTTAGACTACCCCTGGTCCCTTGGACTACCTCTGGTCCCTTGGACTACCTCTGGTCCTTAGACTACCCCTGGTCCCTTGGACTACCTCTGGTCCTTAGACTACCTCTGGTCCTTAGACTACCTCTGGTCCCTTGGACTACCTCTGGTCCCTTGGACTACCTCTGGTCCCTTGGACTACCTCTGGTCCTTAGACTACCTCTGGTCCCTTGGACTACCTCTGGTCCCTTGGACTACCTCTGGTCCTTAGACTACCTCTGGTCCCTTGGACTACCTCTGGTCCCTTAGACTACCTCTGGTCCTTAGACTACCTCTGGTCCCTTGGACTACCTCTGGTCCCTTAGACTACCTCTGGTCCCTTGGACTACCTCTGGTCCCTTGGACTACCTCTGGTCCTTAGACTACCTCTGGTCCCTTGGACTACCTCTGGTCCCTTGGACTACCTCTGGTCCTTAGACTACCTCTGGTCCCTTGGACTACCTCTGGTCCCTTAGACTACCTCTGGTCCTTAGACTACCTCTGGTCCCTTGGACTACCTCTGGTCCCTTAGACTACCTCTGGTCCCTTGGACTACCTCTGGTCCCTTGGACTACCTCTGGTCCTTAGACTACCTCTGGTCCCTTGGACTACCTCTGGTCCCTTGGACTACCTCTGGTCCTTAGACTACCTCTGGTCCTTAGACTACCTCTGGTCCCTTGGACTACCTCTGGTCCTTGGACTACCTCTGGCCCTTAGACTACCTCTGGTCCTTAGACTACCTCTGGTCCCTTGGACTACCTCTGGTCCTTAGACTACCTCTGGTCATTGGACTACCTATGGTCCCTAAGATGTTGCTGATTGGTCCCTCAGGTGGCTAGCTGTCACCAGTTGATCCAGTTCTCAAGTGCTAGTTTTAATCCAAGCTGTTATCGGAACAGTACAGTATGTACTCAGCTACTGTATCTTACAACTATTAACACTGTTCTTGTCTGGCAGCAACTCCGGAAGAAGTATTATGGTCGGGCTCCAAAATGAAACACTCCCAACTCCAGTACTTCATCAATGGATTTGATTGATGGTCAACTCTACATCAAACACATATTCAGTCTGCAGGTTTATGAAGCCTCTGATTCTGATAGGATGTGGGTGAACCCTCCCCCTCCTCTGGGTCTTTTGTTGATTCATTAATACCACAAGTGCAGCAAGCCACGCTTCAGTAGATTTATTCAGCACAGAAGGCTAATAAACATATTATTGAGAAGACAAGGTTGACAAATGGCAAAGGGACACATCAGGTTTGTTTTGGCCTGGGTGGCGCTTGTTCCATTCTCCAGAGAGCTGCAGATTACTGGTCTACCGGCTGCCCTTTATTGACTATTCAATGTGGGGGGGGGAATGGCTTTCTATAATAACTAACCAACCCTATGGCGGAAAGAAATGTTGGCTGCCGTTTTTGTGCAAAACATAAAAAAGAGAGAGACGGACAGAAATAGAGAGAGAGAAAATGTTTCTGACCGCAACTCATAAACTTCACTTAATTTAGACTGACTCGTACACATGATTTGTTCACAGGGAAAGCTTTCTGTCTCAGGGAAATATGTTCCAGCGTTTTCAGTTATCTCAGTGGGGGAGGCGAGGGGTAGTAGGGGGGTGGAGGAAGAGAAGAGAAGGGGTTGGTTGGATGAACTCTTACCAGGTGTTGTTGCCATGGCATTCCATTAGGTGACTCCATAGAGCCTCATCAATAGCTGAATGCCAGAGGGAGGGTTCTGAGGAGGGACTGAGTGGTTCTAGAACATTCATCCTCATCTTCTGGAGCAGTGCATCATGACATGTGATGGCTGGAGGAGGCATCAGCCACTGGAGGGTTGGCTTCTCACTGATGTTAGGTGTGTCTCTGTCGATTCTCCACATGCCGAGGAGGATGTGCTGCTGAATGATGCTTGTGTTTGATTGGGTTTGAGCATCTCAATTAGATCAATTATGCGCTGTGTGATGGATTGTGGGTAGGATTGTCTGGATGTATAGGGCCAAGGCCATGAAAATGAATGGTAGTATGGATTTAGCTTTTTATGTCAGATTATTTTGGGGTGCAGCATTATTACATGTTTGGCAGGATCAATTTTACATAAAGCCTATGCCTCAAATTCAAAATATCAGTTTCACTTTGTTTGAATAATTTCATTACCATGCATGATACGCTAAAACATCATCCAGATTAAGATTCAGATTATCAAACCCTTAGTCAACAACAGTATCTCCATAGTCTTCAAGTTTGGGGCATGTCATGATAATTAGCAAATTATGTGAAATTGTCACAAATGTGATGATAATTGATATACAAAACAGACATATTAGTTCTATCCTATTCATACTACCTCAGGTGATATAGCAGTAACTGTGCATATTACAAAAACTGAATAAGCCTCTCTCATAGCTAGTCTTAGCAACTGTTGCTATGTGTAACATTGTTGACCTCCATCTCTCCCTCACACTTCAAATGTGGAGGACAAGCCCATCGTGTAAGGCTGTTGAAAGCTTTCCGCCGCAAGGCCTCTGGAGCCAAGCGATGACCTCTGACCCTCTTCTCCATGTTTCCTCATTACTTTTTAATGTATCCACAGTTACTTTAGCTACCTTCCACACTATTCTCCCTGTCTGGTTGCCTAGATCTTAATGGGAGGAAGCACCTCGCTGTTCTTCCTTTGCATAGGGCCTACAAGCAACACACAATTTGTGCTTCATTTTTATTAACCAAAACAGCTCGCTTCTGGTCTGTGCTGCCAAAGCTCACCCCAGGCAGACGGCCGCCCACCCTATTTCCTGCCTGGTGATGACAGAATAAGCCCCTGCAACAGTAGGAGACCAGGATGCCTCAGAGGCCTTGGGAAATGCTGCTGTCGTGTGTGAGTGCATGCGTGTGTGTGTGCACGCATGCGTGTGTGCTTGTGGTCTGTGAGATAAGGAGTGTCGTCTCACCAGCGGTGGTGTTTTGAGCTCTCTGAAATGCATTCACTATCATAGCGACGTCGTGTTTACCGCAGTGGGAGGCAAACACAGAGTCACAGAGGAGAGCCCGGGGAAATGTGAGACACAGTAAAACGAGCAAAATACATACATTAAGACTCTCTGTATTCACTCCAGCACACAACAGAGATAAAACTAATTTCAATATAAATGGAAGACATGTGTGGCTTTTATGTCGGCTTTTTGAACATTTTTTATGCTCACCAAGGAAATCTCAACTAGCAGAAGCTTAGTTTTGCTTGGAAGTCAGGATGTCAATGTTAATTCTCTCCCCGTTGCTAAGGAGACACTCTCTGAGAGGGCGATGATTTCCTCCCCCTGGTCACCGAAGCTTTCAGTCAAAGGACCCTTTCTGTGGACAGTGTTCTCAGTGATGCAGAAATCTCTGTCTCTGTGTTGTGCAATCAGATACAGAGGAACATCTCCAAATCAGGGGTTCTCTCTGTAGGCATTGAGAACCGACACAGAAGGCCGCTATTGATTTTCTAATGGTGGAAAACGTCCCCCCTGCAAGCCTATTTAGGGTAGTTACTTTACGGAGTGCCTTCTCACCGGGATTGTCATGCCGGTGTGACTATGGTAGGCTATAGTTATCGTTTCCCCTTACATACAGTAAGCAACGGCTCAGTTTCTTTAAGTTATCAGTATCAAAATGCTGACAAGGAGAGAGAGACATCAGTGGGGAAATTGTCAACTTCAAGACAAGTTGCTAGGGAGCTATTGTAAACACTAAACATTTCAGGCTGTCAAACGTTCAAAGGTGGAAATCAGTGACACAAATAGCTGTTATGCACTGCCTTCAAATGAGCCCTCAGTACTTCACCTCTCTGACTGCCCCGAGCTGCCACTGAACATTCTGTAAAGGTCGGAGTATGGGGAGGCTGGAAATGACACATGGCATAGCACGCATACTTCCACTCTCATGAATATCAAGATAGTTGTTCTCCCCTACAGGGATAGAGGAAGTAATATACAGTAGATCTCCATCTTTGTGTGTACCTGATATCTTCATTGTTATGTCTCTACCATTGGTATGCATAATGTATAGTACCTTTGGAGTTGTCCTTTGTTCCAGTCAAGAGTCCTCAGAGTCCGCTTCCATTGCCCCACTGTTGTCTTTGTTCACGTATAGAACCACAGAACACACGGCCCCAACATGCCCAGTCGTAGTAAAGAGAACTGAGTATCACATTATTTTCTGAACTATTTATTTTAGATTTAATACTATTAGATTTAAATATTAAATATTATATTCAATGCATTTCAGGAGCTGTAATATTATTAAAAGAAAAAGCATGTCTGAAAATAGTTTGTCTTCATTCTACACAGGCCTACACAAATAGATTGAAAGTATATGTGGTAGTAGAATAGACGCAATATTGCATTCAAATGTGTACTGAAATAAGGATATTTGTTACTCATTATTCAGGTATTCAATACTTATCCTTTCACTGTGCAAATCATTAAATTTTTTACTAAAATTATCATTTTTACAAAGAATAACATTGCACCTAACCCAGCCCAATCACTGGAAGTAAAACAACATATAAGACGAGACCTCAAGTGATGTCAGCTATAAGTCCATATGCAAGTGACAGAGAATTGAGAAAGAGAGTGCGGCTAAGCAAAGGACAAGACAGAAATGACAGGGAATTTTGCGCCTGAATCCTTTTAGTAGCCCAGTGACACATGAATGAGTGGAGAAAGAAAGAGAGAGAGGAAGGACGGAGAGGCAGAGAGAGAATAAGTGAGAGAAAAAAAGTAGACAACCAATTTGGGAGTAATGCAACTAAAAACAGACAAGTGTAATTTCATCCATCTGGGCTGATGTGTAAAAGTGCTGCTCCGAACATTCCCCATGATTCCCCCTGATTGATCTCCTCCCGGATTGAAACGCCTATTATTAGCCACGAGCCTAATAGCATCAGGATGGCCCGCCGCTCTCCGAAGGGCCAATTCTCTGGTCGGTCATCTCTCCCCTCACTCTCTGCAGCTGTGGAAACCAACAAGAGAGGGGGGGGGGTGGAGGATGGAGTGAGAGAGCGAGAGAGGGAGTGAGGGGCGAGGAGGTCTGGGTGAGAGTGGGAGAGAGAAAGAGGGGGAAAGGTGGGGAGGAGGAGATGGAGGGGGGGGTGAGGGGGTGGTTGGAAGAGAAATAGGATGGAGATGGGAGAAAAGAGAGGGATAGGAGGATTGGGTGATGAAGAGAAAGAGAAATATAGGGTTGGGGGGTGACAGGCAGTGGTGGTGGTAGTGGGGTAGAACTAATTATAAACATTCCGGGGTTGAAACGGAGAGAAGAGAGAGTGGAGAGAGAGTGGAGAGAGAGTGGAGAGAGAGTGGAGAGATGGTGGAGAGAGAGTGGAGAGATGGTGGAGAGATGGTGGAGAGATGGTGGAGAGATGGTGGAGAGATGGTGGAGAGATGGTGAACAACAATGAGGAGAGGGAAATGCAATACAAATGGTTAATCATACAATTTGATTGAAGTATTTGCCATTTATCTTCTTATGTCATGATATTGAAACAACAAAATGTCTTTGTTCCATTTCAATCATTGAATTTCCTGTAACGATTTCACCCCTCATTGTTCTTGTTCAAATTCAAGTGGAGTTGTGCTCAATATTTATTTTGTAAAACGGTCAATTCATTTAAGAAAATGTGAAAACACTCTGACTTCTAAAGATTTCATGATTGAAGCTGCAACTGGACGTGATTGCCATCATGATGACAGTACTCACGTGACAGGAAAAACAACCAGCCCTAATAAATGTGGTTAGACATTGCTTACTCCTACTCCATATCAAAAGTTGGCTGGCTTTCTTTACATCTAGCTGGACTGGTATTAGCTTAAAGGTTACATATTACAGTATACCCCACTCTGAATACAAGGACAGATGGTCACCAATTTGTTGAATGCATCAAGATAGTATCTAGTTTGCAGGTTGATCCAATGCAACCACTCATGTTTCAACCCAATGGATACCAATGGTGTCACAGCTACATGTATGTAGTATTGAAATATTTGATATGAGGGAGGTGAATGAGTCATTTTTGGTTGTTGTTGCATCATTGACTTTTGGGTAATTGTAGTCATGATTTAAGGTCTTTGGTCCTTAGTTGAGCACCCATTGTCTCTTTTGAGTATTTTGAATGAGCCCTTTGGTGAGGTTTGTTGCATTTCAAAGCACACTGATCACAATGATTGGCTAGTTGGGTCAAATGGCCAGAAGTCTAAAAGTTTAAAGACCTCAACTTGAAAATGGCAGTTGGAACTAATGGAAATAAGCGCTTGGGTACTAAGGCAATGCATTAATACCTAAATTACATGGCTAGCAATACAAATTATGTTCCAGAGTGACCATAAAACTAATGCTCTCCTTGTTCTGTGATCCAGAGCTCCGAAAGTCAAATGTAGTTTATAATGGTTCAATCAGTAGTAAGGCTGGTCGGAATGGCTAGCTCGCTGTAACTTTATACAGTAAGGCTGGTCAGAATGGCTAGCTCGCTGTAACTTCATACAGTAAGGCTGGTCAGAATGGCTAGCTCGCTGTAACTTTATACAGTACGGCTGGTCAGAATGGCTAGCTCGCTGTAACTTCATACAGTAAGGCTGGTCAGAATGGCTAGCTCGCTTTAACTTCATACAGTAAGGCATAATATAATGAACATAGTTTCCTATTCTACAGGCATTGTGGCATACATAAGTACATAAGTGTTTACAAACGTTATCATCTGCATAGCATCAAGTCTCTCTTCCTCTTTCAATATTAGCCACATGCAGAATGTCATTCACATATATTACCTTATATACCCTATAAGCAAGGCACAATCATGCGCATTCCTCACACTTGCTGTTTAACCAATGGTCACACTTTTGCAATTATCACCTTTCTCTCTGTCAACCAATGGGCATACATCTTGGAATGTATTTATATGTCAAATGTACCCATGTTTTCTTACTTGCTGCATTACAGGAAAAGTTAACCTCCACCTCCCCACCACCATCACCAGCTAAGGCCCATCACTGGAACTCCTTTCTCCCAGCGCGGGGGGATTCGATGCCAGCTGCCCCTCATAGGACTACCTGCCATAACAGCATCTGACTCCGAGCTCAGAGATGAGGCCATTCCCCAAACTATTTCATACTGCATTTTGCCTCTGTTGTTCATTCAGTTAATGAACGACAAAACCTTAAACTCGATTGAACATATTTTCTCCAGATCATGTTTAGTCCAGTTAACCCACCTCTATAAAGAGGAATATTAGGCTGTATATTAATGTATTGTCACCTCCATCCATTTAGTTGTGGCTTATGTCTTTTAGGAAAATGTATATTTAGCATTTTACTGTAACATTGGGATATGGACAAATAAGACTATTTCTCCTAGAATGTGCGTGAAAACAATAAATGCATTTTGCAATCAAAGCTATGGTAACTTTAATTCAGCTTTCAAAACATTGGCCATGAGTAAACCCCTTGTTCAAAATGCAGTTTCAGGTAGGTGTTTTAGGGGGCGGTGTAGACAATAGTTAGGAAATATAATCTGACAACTCCTGCATTGTGGTTTTTATGAGAACCATGGCAGCCCAGTGAATGAGTTAGGCTGTCAGTCACAGTGCACATGACCAGGTGTGATTTTTTTCCCTTTGCTTTTTTCCGCCTCAGGTCACTCTGTGCTCTTAAATTACATGCTCCTTTTGTTATAGGTATAAATGCATTGTGTATGCCACTTCCTCAATGGTTCCCACTTTAGTCGGTGCAAGTTCTCTTGTTTAAGCAAATGTAGGTCAATTTGCTCAAATTTGATTGTGAATTGTGTTTTCTGCTATGTGCATCTCCTGTTCTGTCTGTTGCATAAAGGACTTCAATTTCCCTTAATTTTGTTGAAATATTTTTCATTTTCGATGTTTTTCAAATGTAAACCTTTCCCAACCACAGGAATATTCCTTATTTTACTTTTTAGAAACGCATTGTAGGCTCCTTTTTTTCTGAAAATGTACAGAAATGCGATTCTCATAGTAATTTTGCATAACGGTCTGTTAGCCGTAATTCTCTCTACTGAATAGTGTAATATGTTTATGTTCCGTACTGTGTGCCACATATATCATTAGGTCTGAGGTTTTTTACATTACATCCGTTCACTTATCCCTTCCAGTGGTTACAGCGTGATGTAGGTTACTTTACCCACAACAGCGTGGCTAGAGGATTTTACCCACCAGCCGACATGCATGCACAAGCAACTCAGTCATATCAACATTTAGCTAAATTATGAATATGATGAAAAACTGATGATGATAACTTTCTAGTGAGAATTTAAAGGTTTTAAATGTTTTTGTCCTTGTTGTTTTTTACCTGCCCAGCAACTGTGAATTGGGCCTAATTGTTTAAAAAAAAAATACAGTACACTGATGTGAAAACTGAAATGTTGATTTATTTATGTGCACTATCCCAGTCCCCATCAACTAAATTGCATAAATACGTTTCATAGTTTTCCATATCCCTCTTCCAAACGTTTGTCACCCATTCGTTTGTTTTGTATTTACTAAAAATGTAATTACTTCTATTTTCTGAGATGAGGACAGCAGACCTTACTTTATCAAACCCCAAAGTGTGCACTGATCTATCTATCTCGTGAATTACCAGCTCATGACCCCAATTTAGCATCCCATGATTTGTCATAGAAGTATTGTCTCTCGCACCATGAGCCATGCTGCACAGTGTATTAACTATTAATACACTCCAGTGATTGTAATTTACATCGCAGTATGGAGTAGAGATGGCATTGCGGACAACTTTATAAGAATGCTCTGTTGGAGTTATAGCCACCTGCCTGTTCAGACTCAAATATGCACAATAACTCCTCTTCAGTAGAAGGCCCCGCAGCGGGATCTCCGAGATGAATATGTAGATTGTTTTTGTTTTATAGTTGAAAATCAAAGGTGCAGTATCGTAGTCTGCGCGGATTAAAATGTTCTTCAAATATGATCAGTTGCAGTACCATATTAGCCTAAATTCAAACCAGGAAAACGTTTACACGGGCAGCCTACATGCAAATAGGCCTGTTATTGTCATATGATTTCTGCTTTGTCACCTGTGTCCGTGTGTGTGCGTGTGAATGTGTGTGCGCGTGTGCGTGCGTGTGCGTTTGCGTGCGGGGTCTAACAACTATCATATGTAATAATGTCATAATACAGTGTAATTATTCTGATGTAATCTTATGTATAAAATAATTAGCCTATATTAATAATAGAAAATAATGTATTCGATAGCAATTCTATGTGAATATATGTGAAATTGTGGATATGTATATATTGTTTTGGGCTGTAGACTACAACAGTGATAAACCTATTGAGGCATTAAAAATGAATGTAGCCGTGGCTTTTAGGGCACCATTGACATTTCTAGGATTTTCGCACACATGGGATTTTTCCCCCCAAAAATATGTCATTTGGCCTCTGCACGCCTAAACAACAGTGGCCTCTATGTGCGAGATGACATGCTAACCCATCATTCAACTCCACTGCATGTTTCATCTGACAAATTGTGCCAATGCAGACCAAAGCCAGAAGCTGCAGTTTTGAGATGTTGCTCATCATTTATTCAGCTGAGTTATATTATGATGTATCTATTTAAAAAGTTAGTGTCTACAGGCCTATATTTTGCATTTATTGTTGACATTTTTAAGTTGCACATACTAGGCTATGCATGCTTACTATTCTTCAAGAATGGCAAAGAAACGTATATTTACAGTATGGATATAGAGGATAAAAGACATATAACACCAATTATATTTCAGGAGGTTTGAAAATAATTGAGCTATTGCCTTTGAAGTATATTAGAAGGATATGTGATTTGCAAGTGTTAAACCGAAGGCCTTACCGCTGTGGCTGCAAACGAAAAAATTACGAAATGAAAAAATGGCTCACAGCAAGAAAAGGAAACTTTGTTTGTCCCCCTTTGTTTACCAGGAGGACTTCTTCCTCCCATTTTACTAATTAATTTTAATGGCTTTCAAACTGGAAAATGGAAATGTTGCTCTTGCCCTCTATTTCGACAGCATCGTCCTGGCAACATAACACTTTTCTATCATCAGGGATAAACGGCATCGAACAGTACATTCTGATAAAAAAACAAAAAAACATGATTGCTGGCCTTCCTGTCTGTCATCTCTCGGGGAAATCCTCTCCTTCAAATCCGAGCTGTGTGCTGTCAGACCTAATAATGCCGCGCATTAAGTCGAGAGAGAGAAAACGCACCAAGAGGGAAGCCACAGTGTTCTTATTTGTCCCCGTCGAAGATAAAAGGTGTTCGGCTCAGCCAGCAGCTTAATTACGATTAATTGCTGCGTAGACATCTTGGTGGAATAAATCGTCCAATTTGAAAATTAGTGATAGGCCTGACTCATTATGCTCTTCCTGTAAAAAAAACACTATGCAAATAACGTTAGGCCATATTGTGAGATGGGTTTGTATTTGCATAACCAATATGACCATCACAATAAGTGAATGTTTATCCTCAGTATAGGCTATGTTTTTACTGTTAGATAGACATTCACTTGATATAAACCATCAGGGAGAAAGTCAACCTCATGATAAATTAATTCGATAAAAATGCTTGTTTGTTAGGTGTAGGGTTGGCACCTAACAAATGGTGTTCATGTAGTGACCACTTTCTCATATTGACCATGAATAACCTCAACAAAACAATGTATTATGAGTGTTTCGGTCATTCACAATTTGGAGAAAATGATCAGAATATCGCTTTAATGGTGTTTCTTAGTTGTTCGTTCGTTTCCAAAGATCGGTCTTAGCTTCGGGCTGTTTCAGTCAACGGAGTAATCATTAAAAAAGTAAACATCGAGGGTTTCCAGAGATGGCGAGAAGAAGAAACAGACGAGCTTAATTTAAAAAATGTGGTTTGTATGTGTGAGTCACCTTTAAGTGCAGTAGTTTGGACTGTGTTGAATAAAATCAATTTGACTATAGAGGGTAATGGTGCAGCTCCTTGTTAATGTTTAATAATTGAGGCCAAAACGAGTTTTTTTTCGACCACACTAATTGCCAGTCAGTCCCTAGTTGTAGCCTACACCTTCAACTACCTATCCTGCTGTTATGCTCTTATAGAAATATGAGTCTTCCTTCTATTATATGATTCTGATGATTGAGAAAGATCCCTTGGCTTCAATTGAAATGAGTCAGATCAGTGAGTGTAACACAGGGATGGGCAACTTTGATGGGGTTGGAGGACACAAAAATATCTGAACTCATGAGGGGCCGCAGTTGCCCAAAATATTTAAGTTGTAGAGTTAATTTCATGCATATCTACACATTTGGCCATTAAGTGTAGAAAAATGTTGCTGTTTTAACGCTAGTTTGCGGCAATTCTACACATTTTTCCATGGAGCGGAAATAATATATAGCAATTGTATAATTAATTTCATGCACATTTTTTACTTTTAGAGTTCATTTCGTGCAATTATACTCATTTCGCCATGGGTGGAGAGGAACATTTATAGCTTTTTTTGGCTGGGGGGTTGATCCGAGGGCCTTCACCACCATCTGCCCATCCCTTGTGTAGCCTATTCATTTTAACATGTAAATAAACCGCAATGTTTTGTTATTGTGATGCCTGGATGATTTACTACGTTCCAAGCTTTTACCGGAGTCGTTGTGCGTAAAAGTGCGTAGGTTTTGGTGAAGGGTTAGCCTAGCTCTGCTATGAGCAAACAAGGAACGCCGACTGGTGATGTTTGGGGGACTGCGGATGCTCATTGCTCCCCTTCTGATTGATATTACAGTTGTTAGACAGCTGTGTTTCGGTGACCCATTTTAGACAGCTGCGTGTGGTATCTATCTGCGTTCGCTTTCCCCTCGCCACTTCATTCACAAAGTAGCGGTGGAAATCCATCGACGCATGTAAGTCTGTGAAGAGCCTATGGGTTTGAGTTCTGGAGAAGAGAGACACCTTTAAATGCTTATGCTGGACTAGACTGGCATGTCCCCACGTCCCAAATGTTTATGAAAACAGAGCTCTACAATCAAGGAGGCGACTCTGCAGAGATATGAATGTGTTTTCTGCGGGCTACATGTTAACGCTCAATTACGATTAAACATATGTCAATATGTTCAACACAGAGAAAATCGTCACAAACACATGTGACACAAAGACACAGAGACACACACACGCGCAGACACACACAGATGCGACAGGCTAGCATAAAGACAGGCGGCCATAGTCATACACACATGCACGCATTCACACAGACACAGTTCCTTTTCGAAGAGACTTATAAGGCAATAGGCCTTTACCTCAGTAATAATGGTTGATAGTAACCACTGTTATCATTATTATTAGTCTTAGTGGTAGTATTAATATTTGTAGTATCATTATTAGTAGGCTATAGTATTTATTTAAAAAAAATTGTATTGGCTATTCATATTGTGCATTATGTTTCTCTAAAAGGCAGACTTTTTGTGCAAGTAACTCATAGCCCATGCAGTTCCAGTTTAGGAATCCATGCCTATTCCCAGTGGTTTGACTTTGGATGATTTTAGAGAATGATCTATTACCGTTTGTAGGACAGCTTGAATTAAAGACCACTTCTGTAAATCATCACAACCATTGATTTCAAGCTGAAGGTTAATCACCTACTACTCAGGCCAAAGCTAAAATACTTTTTCACAACTGCCATTTGATCATTATAATATAAACATTTGGTCAATTTGAGGCATAATCTCCCCTGAATTAGGTCCCAAAATAGAAATAGCTATAGCCATTTAGGTATTGAAAATAGAGCAACAACTGTAATTGGCCTATGTATTTTGTACATGTTTGTATGTGTGTATGTAGCTATGTACGTATGAATGTATGTGTGCTCTCACAGTCTCATGTCAGAATTAGAAATTCATCCATGTTTCTCAAACTTCAAATGTCAAATTTGTTCCAAATGTCAAATTTCGAAGTGTTTTAGTTGAAGCTTAGGCATTGACTCAAAATGTTGGAATCAGAGGCAGATGCTTGTGCCTATCCACCATCCCGTCCACAAGGCCCTAGCAAAACCGAACCCTACTTGAAGGTAACAGCACTCACTGTTGCCCCTAGTGGCAGGTTTCCACGTCATCGCCCGAGGTCCTAAGACATGGATGGACGTCAAATAATGACTTGTATCACAGGTGATCTAGCTGTGTATGTATGTACAGGACCAGTCAAAAGTTTGGACACACCTAATCATTCAAGGGTTTTTCTTTATTTTACTATTTTCTACATTGTAGAATAATAGTGAAGACATCAGATATAACGCATGTGGAATCATCTAGTAACCAAAAAAGTGTTAAACAAATGAAAATATATTTTAGATTTTAGATTCTTCGAAGTAGCCACCCTTTGCCTTGATGGCAGCTTTGCACACTCTTGGCATTCTCTCAACCAGCTTCATGAGGTAGTCACCTTGGATGCATTTCAATGAACAGGAGTGCCTTGTTAAAAGTTTATTTGTGGAATTTCTTTCCTTCTTAATGCTTTGAGCCAATATGTTGTGTTGTGACAAGGTAGGTGTGGTATACAGAAGATAGCCCTATTTGGTTAAATACCAAGTCCACATTATGGCGAGAACAGCTCAAACAAACAAAGTGAAATGACAGTCCATCAATACTTTAAGACAATCCAGGACATTTCAAGAACTTTGAATGTTTCTTCAAGTACAGTCCCAAAAATCGGCAAGCGAGGACCGCCACAGGAGAGGAAGACCCAGAGTTACCTCTGCTGCAGAGGATAAGTTCATTAGAGTTACCAGCCTCAGATTGCAGCCCAAATAAATGCTTCACAGGGTTCAAGTAACAGACACATCTCAACATCAACTTTTCAGAGGAGACTTGCTGAATCAGGCTGAATTGCTGAAAAGAAACCACTACTAAAGGACAATAATAATAAGAAGAAATTGTATTGGGCCAAGAAACACGAGCAATGGACATTAGACCGGTGGGAATCTGTCCTTTGGTCTGATGAATCCAAATTTGATTCCAACCACCGTGTCTTTGTGAGACGCAGAGGAGGTGAACGGATGATCTGCATATGCGTGGTTCCCACCGTGAAGCATGGAGGAGCAGGTGTGATGATGTGGGGGTGCTTTGCTGGTGACACTCTGTGATTTATTTTGAATTCAAGGCACACTTAACCAGCATGGCATCCACAGCATTCTGCAGCAATACGCCATCCCATCTGGTTTGCGCTTAGTGGGACTATCATTTATTTTTCAACAGGACAATGACCCAACACACCTTCAGACTGTGACAAAATAGGAGAATGATGGACTCTGGCATCAGCTGACCTGGCCTCCACAATCGCCCAACCTCAACCCAGTTGAGATGGTTTGGTAGGAGTTGGACCGCAGATGAAGGAAAAGCAGCCAACAAGTGCTCAGCATATGTTTGAAATCCTTCAAGACTGTTGGAATGGCATTACAGGTGAAGCTGGTTAACAGAATGCCAAGAGTGTGCAAAGCTGCCATCAAGGCAAAGGGTGGCTACTTTGAAGAATCTAAAATATATTTTGATTTTTTAAACACTTTTTTAGTTAATGCATGATTTCATATGTGCTATGTCATAATTATGATGTCTTCACTATTATTCTACAAAGTAGAAAATGGTAAAAATAAAGAAAAAGTCTTGAATTAATAGGTGTGTCCAAACTTACTTTTTGAAATTGTTCAGCATCAATATAAGCATATATACTTAATCTGAAAACAATGATGATCATAGCAATTGTGTACATTACATTTATAGCTTACTACTTAGAAATATAATTGCACCACATCATTATATTTGAAATGTTATGTTTCCTCCAAAAAAACTATAGCCTACGTCCATCATCACACTGTGTCCTCAGACCATTTAAAGCAAAAAATTCCAGTGATCTTTCATTATTTTCATCACCTCAATAATCTCTGCTGGTGTACAGCTTCCTATCACGCCTGCGGGACACTATACGTTACATTTCCACATTTCACAGAAAACATGTTCGTTCGGAGGTCATACAACTGTCACGGTAGGTAGGTGATGCTTCGGTCTCTCCAAAAGGTAATGAAATATAATGTCTTAACTAATAAAGTACCGAGATAGTGAAGCAACAGCACGGGGAAGCCCCTTAATGTTTGGCTTGTGCCATTCAAATCCGATTAGATAAGGTATGGATCTGGTTTCTGCCCTGCGTGTTGAGGTGAAACTCGGGATGAGGCATTCAGGGATGGCGACGTCTAGGCTGTTATATCTCAGGTAAAGCCTGTTATAATTCCCTTATTTACGTTACTAAGAATTGCATTGATTCCTACCTGATTTAATTCACCTGAATAAATACATAAATTCCCATATAGCCTTTACCAAGAAAAATACGAAAAATTGTCAAATCTATCATGCAGAAGACATGTCTTTCTCTGGGGTCTCTTACCTATATGATGTCCATATAGAGGTATCCTAAAACGTCTCGTTTTTTAAATGAAGGCCTTAGTTTAAAATCCAATATCAAAAGGCATATCATATATTTCATTTCTACCAACTGTCTCTGTGCTTCTCGCTTGGTCCACTGCTGGAAAATGATTATCCGGCTGGGTTGTGCACTTTTTAAATGCCACAAAGTAAATAATAAGCCTGGCAATAATAGCAAGGTACCAAGTTCTTGTTATAGAAATGGAGAAAATTGAAACTAAACGCTGCATTTAGACAACCATTTTTGATAAGAGGATAATTGAGGGCGACACTGGCGTATAATTAGGGGATAATTTATGCTATATACAGTTTTATTCCACCTTCCCAAAATAAACCCAGTCCATAATCATTACAGGCGAATTGTTCTTAATTTTATAGCTCCAATTTGAATGATGTGTGGTGTTTAATCAAAGAGGTTTTGGTTTTA
Organism: Oncorhynchus gorbuscha; assembly: GCF_021184085.1. Classification (NCBI taxonomy): domain Eukaryota; kingdom Metazoa; phylum Chordata; class Actinopteri; order Salmoniformes; family Salmonidae; genus Oncorhynchus; species Oncorhynchus gorbuscha. The sequence goes on along the minus strand of NC_060181.1, from coordinate 18,704,641 downwards.
AATGATTGCGACAATAATTGCTTTTTCATCACCATTTTGAAACAAATGAATGCCACACTTTGGAAAAAAACGTGTTGACGATAATGAAAAAATAAAGAATGTGCCTTATGTGAAAGTACATTTAAAGATCGTTTTATTGCATTTGCATTGATAGTTTATATTGCAACAGATTTTGCCAAACCGCAAACTGTATAATTTGCATGTATTTTATACACTCTTAGAAATAAAGTATCTGAATTGAACCCACAAAGGGTTCTATGCTTGCTTCATATATGGCACCCCTTTAGGTTATATATAGAACCGAAATTGGTTCCATATAGAACCCTATATGGAATCCAAGGGTTCGATGTGGAACCCATTTTGGTTCAGTGAAGAAAAACACATGTGGTTCTATATCGAACATTTAGGGGTGCCATCTATGAAGCAAGGAATATAATCCGTTTTGGTTCTATCCAGAACCTTTTTTTCTAAGAGTGTAGGCCTACTGAATAAAGGATACAGTCGGTTAACCACGACATCCACTCTTCCTGCAATAGGACTGCATTGTTGTTGTCATCTTGTTGATTTGTTGCATGTCATTTTCTTTGAATAACCTAATCACTACGACAGTATGGAAATAGTGTCAGTATATTTCCAGGGTGGTGATGTGGTGGTGTGTTCAAAATTATATTCGTTCGTTAGGCTAAATCAAACCGTGGGCTGTGCGTAATTTTGGGTTGAGGATTAATCCTTAAACAAATTGACTATTCCAAAGGGCTTCTATAATTATTATACAAGCTTCTTGCGTTTGACTATTGTCTGTAGGAATTAGGTTATCCTAGTTGTGACTGCTGTGGGAGTTGGTAAGGTGGGTTAACTTGCGCTGAAGTCTCCGTGAAGCACACAACTGATGACGTTGGGTTGAATGACCAATCGGAAGGCGCTGCCCTTTGGAGACAAACCATTTTACTTGTAGTGTCTGCATCAAGTCTGGAAGCAAGGACTCAATTTTAACAGAATCCACCTTAAATCTCTGCCTTAACTTATGCCCACTTTGCGCCATACCGAGCGAGAAAATCAGAGGAGGAAAAAAATCGAAGAAACTGAGAAATTCAGGTGTTAATGGGACAATATCTGTCCGTTGAGGAGAGAGAGACAACAACACAGCGAGAAACCCCATTTGGACTTGAGAGAGGGGGTGAGTGCTCTCAAGGTAGAAAATTTGATGATGACCATGACTACGATGGCTGACGGTCTGGAGGCTCAAGACTCGTCAAAGTCAGCTTTCATGGAGTTTGGTCAGCAGTCTCACTCACAACAGAGCTCTCCGTCGATGGCCGCCAGCCACTACCCGCTGCACTGTCTCCATTCCGGGTCGCACCCAGCTCACCATCAGCACGATAACTCTTCGTACTCCGGCACCAATTCCTACAATAGGTCGCTACCGTACTCCTACGTGAGCCACCCCCACCACAGCCCGTACCTGCCGTCATACCACAATAACACATCTGGCGGCCAGGCAAGGTTAGACGGCACAGGTAAGACGCTTTCCTCCTACTCACGTAGGAGTACCGTAGCGAAATATGCTGTATGTCGTTTTCATGAACAGCGATAAAAATGTGAATGCTCATTTATTTCTTATCAAATCGGTCAAGAAACGAGATAAAGCCAATTAAACGTCCAGCAGATCATTGAATTTCGAATAAATTTTGAAATTGTGTCTGAATTACATGTTATCTGTTGACTCTTTTTTTATTTTTCTACATCGATGTTTATTTCATGGTGTCTCTTGCTTTAGAACACTCCCACAGATTCCATTCTATGGCCATGCTTTGCACAGCGTATAATGACAAAAGAGGAATCCTCACGAATTATTCTTGGAATTAGGAGGTCTACTCGCTTTGAAAGTTGTAATTAGCATTTAATTGACATGTCATTATGAGCAATATTCTAAATATGACAGAGGATTCAATGATTATTACAATCAGATTGAGCAAATGTGACATGTGAATATGTATGAGTGGTCTGGACTGAATATAACTAAATGTATCATATTTTCCTTATTATATAGGCCTATTTAGACATTTAAATTGGAACCTACTATAATCTACGAAATGAAAAAACATGATTTGGGGATTCTTAACAATTTGTTGTGTAATATTTTTGGTGTTATGTAGTGGACTAACATTGCCCATTTTTGTTGCAGAGCAGCAAAAAACAACAGTCATTGAAAACGGAGAAATTCGTTTCAACGGGAAAGGCAAGAAGATTCGCAAACCTCGGACGATTTATTCTAGTTTGCAGCTTCAAGCTTTAAATCATCGTTTTCAGCAAACACAATACCTCGCCCTGCCAGAACGCGCTGAGCTGGCTGCTTCTCTCGGACTAACACAGACACAGGTATTTTCAACACAGGAATGATTATACAGAAGGGTATACATTATGGTATTATAATTAGCCATTTATTATCACGTATTACTCGTATTATTATTAGGCATATTATTAGCATGTATTATTATTATTACTAACCAACAATTGCACTAGGATCTTGTAGATGTTCTAATAATATTAAACATTTATATTGGTCTATAAGCCTATTTATTAACATGTCAATGAATACATATATTAATGATTGTAACATTATCTGTTATCTGGTCTTCCGTTGCCTTCCTGTTATCTCGTGCAGGTAAAGATATGGTTCCAGAATAAAAGGTCAAAGTTCAAGAAGCTGCTGAAGGCAGGTGGCAACCCGCACGAGAGCGACCCTACTATGCCTAGTTCCATCGGCCTGTCTCCCCGCTCTCCAGCAATTCCTCCCATATGGGACGTTTCAGCGTCCAGCAAAGGAGTAAACATGGCCGCCAACGGCTACATGCCGGGTTATTCTCACTGGTACTCCTCCCCACATCAAGAGACAATGCAGAGATAGACTGCGCAAAGGGCGGGGAGGCCCGAGGCCTGACTCGAGACTTTCGAACCTTCATAGTTTTACCTGCACAATTGATTGCCATCAGCCTCGAGACAAAAGTGTTGTCCCGATCGAACAGAGAGATTCCTTGGCGAAAGGGTCGTCTGCTTGTGAAGGCCACTTGGGGACAAAGTCTCTGTGATATGACACACGATAAAGGAACTAACCGTATTAACTTACCAATGACTGTTCAGAGGGATTGCCTTTGTTATGCTTTCATTCATGTCAACATCTGACTGTCAATATACCAAATATAGGCTATCACTGACATTTAGCCCAACACTTGGGCACCGAATGGACTACACTTGCGGGTTGAACATTATGCCATCTTATATTGTTGAAATCTAAAATTCACTTTGACTGAGTGTTTTTCTCGAACATGCAAAACAAAGCATTCTCTCTGTATATATATTCATCAATTTTAGTTGTACATACACTTTTTATGTTTTGTCTTTCATAAATTGAGTAAACCTTGAGTTAAAACAAAGTTTCGTGTTTTGTACTGAAAGATAACATGATTGATATATATCATACATGACTGATGAGCCATTCCTTGTCGAGGTCCTATGGACGTTCTAAAATGTAGGTCCCATAGGTTTTTCCTTCAAATATTACAGGCTATCCATCATAACACTATGTTGCCTCTTCATAAAATATAAATGTCCAATGCACTGCAAACGAACAAAATAGCCTATAGTCAAATACATTAAACAACACTTGAGGAAATGAACTTACCCTGTTCCCGCTTTATCAATTTATCCCGCAAAAGATGGTCGCTCCATGTCCAGTTCATCTTGTGATTTTCTGCCTCAATTATTAGAAGTATTGACAAAATGTTTTCCTCCTCTCTGCCTGTCCTAAAGCAAGACGCTAAATGCCAAGCTCCACGGGATCGATCTTGAACAAAGCATCCAGCTGCAGTTCCGTTCAATATGAAGGAGATATTTGGGACAATTTATGTGTTTTATCCAAGTGAGGCTTTTTTTCCATTCTCATAAATGCAGGCATAATTAGGGTAATTTTTGATGCAAGCCCGCTGATTACAACGTTTTTACCGTCAAAGATAATTACCTGTAATTTTCTACCACTTTTAATACTAAAAGGCATCTTTATTTGGATTTGAGGTAGCACAGACGGAACAAAAGAGGGAAATTATTAGGTTATTCATATACAAATTGCTGAGAGCAGTGAACGTTTGGGATATTATCTGAAATTACAATGTTGAAAAGAAGAATGTGAAAGTGTCTGCAGCTGTCAAATCGTGGATGCCCCACTGGCACACAGTTTACCTGCATGGGCCCCACTTAACTAAAACCTACAGGCCCTATCACCACCATATATATATGCCTATATTTGCAAATATATATATATAGTCTGATTTATTGGCCAAACTCTCGTAAACAACCTTTCACTTAAAAAGTTCCTATATTTACCGAGAGTAACTCGTAAAGCAGAAAAGTGCGTGGTGTGCGGAATTTCTTCTACTAAAGTATTTTCACACCCAAAGGACTGCCCGCAAATCACTAGCTTTTACAATAAATAAGCTTATGTCGTCATAAATCTGTCATGCATTTTAAAGGCTATTTTGAAAATTGTTGCAATAGGAAGAGTCAATATGCACCAGAACTGTGAAAAGGCTCAAACAATGCACAGGTTTAATATTATGTAACTCAATTGATTCATATTATATGAACAAAAATATAGAGCTCAGATATAAAGCGGCTGGAAGTGACAGAGGGACCAGAAGACACAATGAGAAAATCAGAACTAGAGCTAGAAAGGGTGGGGGTGGGGTGTGGGGGGGGGGGGGTAAGGGAGGGAGGGAGATGACAACACTCCTGTGTGGTTTTCTAGCCAAGATATAGATTGATGCAATATGTTTGAGCCATTTGGCTTCTTGATTGCAATTGATTATGAAATCTGAATTGGCAAAGGTTCTCTTTGCATATAGGCCTATGGAAATAACAACAAGACAATGTTATTTCCATAGGCCTATATGCAAAGAGAGCCTTTGCCAATTCAGATGTCATAATCCATTGCAATCAAGAACGCCTGACAAATACATCTGCTAGAATGAAAGTCAAAGTCAATATTTACGGGCTAGTGTTGAATGCATGCTTTTCAGATTTGATCCGTTTTCGTTGTTTTATTTAGCGCGTAAGACATGGGTTATTTATAACCTAAATATCTGCTGGTATGCCAAAAGGTTAGCCTAGATTTGTTTTGTGTCATGTTATGTAGTTTTTCATGTTTAGTACTACAACCTGTTTTATGGTTATGCGCATATTACATGCCCAGAGTACATTATGTTTTGAACGGGTCCATAACGGACTAAAACAGAACCGTATCGAAGAGAGCATCATAGTTTATGAGTGTCTATTGGTTTTGACATCCAGTTACATGTGGATGAATTGATTGCAGGTAAAGGCCTATTGATGTTCCTCTGAAAGACAACATTTCTTATTTTAGGTTATTTTAGGTTATTTCGGTTATTTATAACCTAAATAACCTAAAATAAGATAGGTTAAAGCATTTAGCCTAGGCTATACAAAACAAATGCAATCGGTATTTAAAAATTCTAAAACGAAAGTATCCAACAATCTTTCATCAAGTGATTCACAGAGAAAAAACCGCCTTACCTTCATATGATTCTTTAGCCTACAATAGTGTTAGCAGTGGTCAAAAAGGTTGGACTTCGAATGGGAACACTGTCTGCAACAGTACACGGTTCTAGTGCTCGTGGTTGAGTAAGCATATCCAGGTGTGAAAGTGCTTGAACACCCCGGTACCTCTTATATATTGCCTGCAAAATTAGCTGTTATTACTGTCACTGTTTAGTGATGGTGAGCTAGAAAAAAAGCATTCTGCAATCAAGAAGCAAGCGCATCTTTGCAAATTATAGATAATTGTCAATGTCCAGATTATGATAATGGAGGCCTAATCCTGGAGTATAATTATTTTTGAGTGTTACGGTTGAAGCTGTCCAGTAAAGCTAACTGTCATTATTTAGACTCGATTTGTAGGGGAGTGGAACATGTTCAGTTGGAATTTAACGGGGCTCTTGATATAATGGCATGGTGCGTGTGTGCGTGCGTGTGCGTGCGTGTGTGTGTGTGTGTGTTGGGGGACGGGGGGCGGAGGGGGCATAAACAGTAATATGAAAATCAAACGTAGAGTTCTCGAGCACTGGCAGTGTAATTATGGGACCACGTGCACTACGTCGAGGTTTCAGATTAGCGTTCAGCAAACCATTTTATTTTTTGCACAATGATTTCAGCTGAACATTCCCAAGTGCATTAGTTGTTTGCTACGGCTATATTCAGCCAGGACAGTCGGGTCCATGGGAAAATCAGAGGAGACGGGCATTCAGTTGCATGCACACCATGTTAACATTGGTGTATTGTGTATTATGCATTGATATTCTTAGGTCAGATGCTTCGCAACACTATTTTGTTTCCAGGCCAGATGTAGTTTGTGGTAAACGTGTCCTCTCCGTGTGTGTGTGTGTGTGTGATTGTTTCTTGGTTGATTCGTTTATATATGCATAATGATAACATGTTTTATGTAAAGTCTGGAACAAGAACCCAATTACAACACATGCATAGGCCTTGATTTTCGCTTCAGTGGAGTATAGTTTGTTTAGTGATATTCAATGGCAACACTCGTTGTAGGAGGCCTACTGCTGGTAGCTAATGATATGTTCAAATGTTGAAGATTTTATTTTACCCGGAAGGTCTGACGGAGGTGGGCTGTGGCCGGGAGTGGCAGAGCTCTGGAGCCGGTTTGCCCCCACAGGAATGTAAATTGTCTCAGATCTTCGTACCGCCCATTCGCCTCCTCTCTGCCAGTCAGAGCAACTAATTCTAGGGGACAAAAAGAGAGAACGGCTGCAGACTGTCTGCCAGACGGACACCCATATTCTTTGGGGGAGGTTGGAATCCAGATGCAACTCCAAAACACGAGACTGAAATGTGCTAACATGACTTAAATAATAGCCATAATAATAATACATGTATACTATAATTAACCTGCAATAAAATAGTATCAACAACAATGTCTGTATCTTTACAATAATCTGATATAAATCGTGTGAATTATTGATTATTTTGTTTGGTTTACATCTCGATCACCACGGACAACAATAAAAAACGAAATAACATGTTTTTTTATGACTGTTTAATAAAGTAGTAACAACAGCATACCAGTCCTTGAAATGTTGTCTTTCAGAGGAACATCAATAGGCCTTTACCTGCAATCAATTCATCCACATGTAACTGGATGTCAAAACCAATAGACACTCATAAACTATGATGCTCTCTTCGATACGGTTCTGTTTTAGTCCGTTATGGACCCGTTCAAAACATAATGTACTCTGGGCATGTAATATGCGCATAACCATAAAACAGGTTGTAGTACTAAACATGAAAAACTACATAACATGACACAAAACAAATCTAGGCTAACCTTTTGGCATACCAGCAGGTAACTCCCCCTGAGAATTCCGGCTTGTTGAAAATGAAAAATAGCCTAATTGTAGTAGGCCTATAGCTTGAGGTCAGTATACCCATCTCCGTGTTGATAGTTTTGTCCCCAAATTAATATTTAAAGTCAATCACAAATGTGCACAACTGACCAAATATGTCACGCAGACAGCCCAGGCAATTTATCTCGAGTTTGATCTGTACATGTATTTAAAGTGTCTCAGAATGTGGGCAAATTTTGTAATATTACGGTGTCATTGATTTTCAGTGCGAATAGCCTAATCATGAGGGAGGACTTGTGGGTAGGCTATCAGCAATTGTTTTTGTCTAAATAATAATTCAGGAGGGTGTCATTAAAAGTCTCTAGGTTGCATTGTCGGTTTAAAACGTTTAATTTGTCTTCCAAAATGCAATAAATTACATGCACACATTTACACATTATACACGTTCTTCTATGACTGTCATCAATACATTGCATATTCCTCTGGACATTTTAAACACGAGTCCCATACAATGTAAATATTTGTTGAACTGGGTTTCAGTATAACGTCCCAGATCCAAGAACCAAAGAGTGCTGTATCGAGTTGGGGGCCTGGAGGTGAGAATTCATGGCACCAGCCGTGGAGTACCAAGATGCGGAGTTTTCCAAAAAGGTGGAGGCCGCGGGGTTGATGTTCTGCGCCTGGTGGCTGTGAGGCCTGGACGGGCCATGCGTGTCCCAGACGGCGGGGGACTGCGGAGAGTTGCATGCCATAGGGTCGCTGGAGCTCGGGCTGTGTTCCGGTGGAAGCTCACCATTCTTCATAATTTTCTTCAGTTTCGACCTTTTGTTCTGGAACCAGATTTTGACCTGGGGATGGATTAGAAATATGTCAAAGTTAGTTAATATATAACATCATATTAACATCCCAAAATGCCATTATACAAAAGTATGCATATGAATTAAGCCTTCAATAATTGTTCAATAATTCATTACATACACTTTACGCATTACATGTATATTGTAAACACAATGCAAATTTGAACTGATAATTTTGATTTAAAAAACTAAAACAGAATGAAACTGAACACTCAATGACATTTAGAAAAGTAACCTATTTACCTGCGTTTGCGTGAGTCCCAACGAAGCCGCGAGCTCTGCTCTCTCTGGCAGCGCGAGGTACTGTGTGTTCTGAAATCTCCGCTGCAGGGCAGCTAGCTGAAAACTGGAGTAGATTGTCCGTGGTTTTCTGACTTTCTTGGGCTTTCCGTTTACCATCCTCACTTCAGGTTCTGCTACTTCTTTTTCTGAAAGAAAGAAATCAATTGCTTTATCTGTGGTGTACTAACAAAGTATTTGCATAACACAGTCATATTTCCTGGGTATTGCATCTATTTCAGAGCGATCAAATCAAGAGGACATCTGTCGATTTATAGGCGGATATTGAAGCTAATGCGTCTCGCAAAGAATCTAACTGGTAAAGGAAAAGTACGTCCTTTTTACAGAATAACTTCGGTGAAAACTTTGTGCCCCTTTTTACCAAATTTGATTTAAAGAATTTTACCATGATGGAAAAATAGCCTACCCCAGTTTGAAATACACGCATGTAAAAATCGTGTGAGGTCGAACACAACACCAATTTGATTCAATAATAAAAATAGCCTAATACAAATACAATAAAATATTGTGTAATTACCTTGCGGACTTAATGGTTGTGGTTGTACTCTGCTATAAGTTCCAGCATATTGGTGGTAAGCAGAGGCTGTGTATGCGCTGTAGTCTGGGTATGTTTTTGCAGGGTAATTTCCCGCAGATCCGTTTACGCCGTGGTACTGGTATTGATAGGCATTGAGAGGTTTCCCATACGAGGTGGAATTAGGCGAACAATAGCCATGGTGCACTGCTCCAGCCGGGCTATAGTAGCCAGAATCCGTGGCCGTAGACTCGGGTAGCGTAGGGGATTCCTGAGACGGGTGGTGCATTGTGGTGGAAACCTGAAAAGGGTTCTGGAAGTCGGCCGGTTTGAAACTCGGAATCCTTCGGTCGAATACTCCAGTCATAGTTCGAAAGCAGCAACGTTAAGTGGCAGTCTAACTCCAATGAGACGTCTGAAGACTGACTGAAGACTACACTGGCATTGTGTGATATGTGCTTACACCAACGGGGTCTCTCGAACTTCTGCCAGCCCCTCAGCAAAGACTTGGTTAAATCCTAAATTGCGCTCTTACGCACTGCAGGGAGGATCTGGTTCCATTGGCCAAGGCGCGCAGACAGCATACACCCCAACTCGCTCGACCAGTTTGCCATTGGCGATATACGACTCAGGCTACTTTGTTGTGTTTTTACTATCAATCAAAACGGGGAATTAAACTGGGTGTCATGTCATCGATTGACATTTTAGGGTGGTAAATTGCAGTTTCCAAAACGTCTACAACAATATATCAGTCTATCATGAGCTTCAGCATTAAAACATTACGACTGTTGTGTTGCCTGCCATTAATAATTCCGTTTTCGACAAGAAACGAAACAAAAAGGCCTATACGCCCATTCATTTGTAGGCCTATGTTCGTTTTAACGTCACAGCAAGGTCTACCTCATCCTCATAAAGATGAACATTTCTGCAGAAAATGCATTATTAGGCTATATCACACATTTATTTTATCACGGTGAAAATCTATGGAAAATACCTAATTAAACTAGATTATTTGTCCCTCAACAACGGCCACGTTTAACCACACCGAAAATGCATTGAAACAACGGAAACAGACAACATTTATTTATTTTAGCACTATGTTCACTTAGCTCTGTGGATGTTGCACGCAACTGAACAACGTGCGTATTGTAGTAAAATGGCGCCGCTGGGTGGTGAATGAGGGAACGTATCATTACTTGGTGCGACGCAGTGGAATCAGCGTCAGCCACAGGCGACAAGACATTCCAAGAAAATATTTGGGGACCGGGCATCATTCGTAGGCGGATACTCAACGTAGTAGGCAATTGTTGCACACTGTATGTAATCCAAAATAATGAAGTTATTTAATTGTTTATAGATCTATTCATTGTAGACCAACTCCATCCAGCATCTTGGATTTGAGATCAAACGTTTCATATGAGGCGACAGTACCGAATGTTAACTTTATTTGAGGGTATTTCCATACATATCTGTTTTACCGTTCAAAAATGTTGCCCAATATTAACTGAATGGTGAATGATGACGAGTAATTTTCTTTTAAAGTCTGTAATAAAGATGTTTCTGAACATTTCTACATGAATCCTGATAATGTCATGAAAAATTAATATGCCTAATGAGTGAGATGCCATTCAGAGGCTACAACAAAACATGCAAACTTTTCACCATTACCTAACAGTGGAGATTAGCATGAACCACTAGGGTAGCCCTGCCCACTAGGGTAGCCTAGTGGATAGAGTATTGGACTAGTAATTGAAAGGGTGCAAATTCAAATCGCCGAGCTGACAAAGTACAAATCTGTCGTTCTGCCCCTGAACAGGCAGTTAACCCACTGTTCCTAGGCCATCATTGAAAATAAGAATTTGTTCTTAACTGACTTGCCTAGTTAAAAATAAAATAATATAAAATAAAATATAATCTTTGTGCCTCTGTAACCTTCTCACTCATCATTATTTATGATTTTCCATAAACATGGTAGCATCCACATTAATGTATATTGAACTAAAACATAAATGCAGTTTGTAAAGTGTTGGTCCCATGTCTCATGAGCTGAAATTGTTATGCAGGTGAATGAGGACCCAAAAGCGACTTGGCGAAAACAGAGTCTTTAATCCAGTTTAAGGAAATAGCAATACTCCTAGACAAATCGGAGCGGTAAATAAAGCATAAGAAACAATTTCACTCGTAATCACGAGAACTGACTGGAGACTCGATAATGAACTGCAGGTTGCCTCGGGAAGGCACTTGACCGTAGCAGACTCAGACACCTGCTCACCACGCAGCATCTGAGGGAAACACGACACGACAGGGCGATACAAAGACACAGCACGGTGAACAGTATACAAGGATCCGACAGGACAGAAACGGAAAACAAGGGGAGAAATAGGGACTCTAATCAGGGGAAAAGATAGGGAACAGGTGTGGGAAGACTAAATGATTGATTAGGGGAATAGGAACAGCTGGGAGCAGGAACGGAACGATAGAGAGAAGAGAGAGAGAGAGGGAGAGAGAAAAAGGGGAACGAACCTAAAAAGACCAGCAGGGGGAAAACGAACAGAAGGAAAAGCAAAATGACAAGACAATATAAGACAAAACATGACAGAAATAAAAGATCCCAGAAATTGTCCAAATGCACAAAAAGCTTTATCTCAATTTTTGTGCACAAATTTGTTTACATTCCTGTTAGTTAGCATTTATTCTTTGCCAAGATAATCCATCCACCTGACAGGTGTGGCATATTAAGAAGCTGATTAAACAGCATTATCATTACACAGGTGCACCTTATGCTGGGGACAATAAAAGGTCACTCTAAAAAGTGCCGTTTTGGCACACAACACAATGCCACAGATGTCTCAAGTTTTGAGGGAGCGTAAAATTAGCATGTTGACTGCAGAAATGTCCACCAGAGCTATGGCCAGAGATTGGAATGTTCATTTCTCTACCATAAGCCACCTCAAACGTTGTTTTAGAGAATTTGGCAGTAGGTCCAAACGGCCTCACAACCGCAGACCAAGTGTAACCACACAAACCCAGGACCTCCACATCAAGCTTCTTCACCTGCGGGATCATCTGAGACCAGACAGCCGGGCAGCTGATGAAACTGAGGAGTAATTCTGTCTGTAATAAAGCCCTTTGTGGGGAAAACCTCATTCTGATTGACTGGGCTTGGCTCCCCAGTGGGTGGGCCTGGCTCCCAAGGACACCTACAGCACCCAATGTCCCAATGTCACAGGAAGGCCAAAAAGATCATCAGGGACAACAACCACCATAGCCACTGCCTGTTCACTCCGCAATCATCCAGAAGGTGAGGTCAGTACAGGTGCATCAAAGCTGAGACCGAGATGCCATCAGACTGTTAAATAGCCATCCCTAGCACCTTAGAGGCTGCTGCACTATATACATAGATTTGAAATCACATGCCACTTTTATAATGGAATGCTAGTCACTTACGCATTACTCATCCCATATGTATGTACTGTATTCTATTCTACTGTAATTTAGTTTATGCTGCTCCGATATTGCTTGTCAAACCATTTATATACTCTTTTTCTATTCCTTTACTTTAGATGTGTGTATTGTTGTGAAATTGTTAGATATTACTTGTTAGATATTACTGCACTATTGGAGCTAGAAACACAAGCATTTCGCTACACCCACAATAACATCAGCAAAACATGTGCATGTGACCAATACAATCTGATTTGAAGTGGTTGGGGCTATCCCCTCCCAGGCCCACCCATGGCTGTACCCCTGCCCAGTCATTTAATATCCATAGATTAGGGCCTATTAATTGATTTAAATTGACAGATTTCCTAATATAAACTTACATTTTGTTCAGTATAGAAGTGTTCAAAAACATATTCTAAATTCAGCATGAAAAGAAATGTCCCTTTTTCAGGACCTTCTCATTCAAAGATAATTCGTAAAAATCCAAATAACTTCACAGATCTTCATTGTAAAGGGTTTAAACACGGTTTCCCATGCTTGTTCAATGAACCATAAACAATAAATGAACATGCACCTGTGGAACGTTCGTTAAGACACTAACAGCTTACAGACGGGAGGCAATTAAGGTCACAGTTATCAAAAAATAGGACAATAAAGAGGCCTTTCTACTGACTCTGAAAAACACCAAAAGAAAGATGCCCAGGTTTCCTGCTCATCTGCGTGAACTTGCCTTAGGCATGCTGCAAGGAGGCATGAGGACTGCGGATGTGGCCAGGGCAATAAATTGCAATGTCCTTACTGTGAGACACCTAAGACAACGTTACAGGGAGACAGGATGGACAGCTGATCGTCCTCGCAGTGGCAGACCACGTGTAACAACAATTGCACCGGATCGGTACATCCGAACACCACACCTGCGGGACAGATACAGGATGGCAACAACAACTGCCCGAGTTACACCAGCAACACACAATCCCCCATCAGTGCTCAGACTGTCCGCAATAGACAGAGAGGCTGGACTGAGGGCTTGTAGGGCTGTTGTACGGCAGGTCCTCACCAGATATCACCGGCAACAACATCACCTATGCGCACAAACCCACTGTCGCTGGACCAGACAGGACTGGAAAAAGTGCTCTTCACTGATGAGTCACGGTTTTGTCTCACCAGGGGTGATGGTCGGATTCGCATTTATCATCATAGGAATGAGCGTTACACTGAGGCCTGTACTCTGGAGTGGGATAGATTTGGAGGTGGAGGGTCCATCATGGTCTGGGGCGGTGAGTCACAGCATCATTGGACTGAGCTTGTTGTCATTGCAGATAATCTCAACGCTGTGCATTACAGGGACGACATCCTCCTCCCTCATATGGTATACTTCCTGCAGGCTCATCCTGAAATGACACTCCAGCATGGCAATGCCACCAGCCATACTACTCATTCTGTGCGTGATTTTTATTTTTTTACCTTTATTTAACCAGGCAAGTCACTTAAGAACATATTCTTATTTTCAATGACGGCCTGGGAACAGTGGGTTAACTGCCTGTTCAGGGGCAGAACGACAGGTTTGTACCTTGTCAGCTCGGGGGTTTGAACTCACAACCTTCCGGTTACTAGTCCAACGCTCTAACCACTAGGCTACGCTGCCGCCCCAGCGTAGCTGCAAGACAGGAATGTCAGTGTCCTGCAATGGCCAGCGTAGAGCCCAGATCTCAACCCCATTGAGCAAGTCTCGAACCTGTTGGATTGGAGGGTGAGGGCTAGGGCCAATCCCCCCAGAACTTGCAGGTGCCTTGGTGGAAGAGTGAGGTAACATCTCACAGCAAGAACTGGCAAATCTGGTGCAGTCCATGAGGAGGAGAAACACTGCAGTACTTAATACAGCTGGTGGCCACACCAGATACTGACTGTTACTTTTTCTGTTAGCCACATGTCTGTGGAGCTGTCACGTTCTTTCAAAATCGAACCCAGAAGCAGACCAGGACAAGGGAGTAGGAAGAAAGTGAGTATTTATTTACAAGTGAATGTGAATGGGTAGATATATCCAGGTGGCGTAGCGGGCAGCGGTGGTGAGTTGATGGGAGTAAATAGGTGGATCCAATGGGGTAGCGGAATCCTCCTCCGACCAGGCGGGAATGGGGTAAATGATCCGGGTGAGTAACTGAAGACAGAACAAACGGAGGTAAGTTTAAGGCAAGCAATACGTAAAAAACAACAAAACAAATTCTATCCAACTTGAGGCTGATACTATGGCACAACATACTGTTCATGGCTAACGATCCGGCAGGGAATGGATGTCAGGTCAGAGCTTTTGAAGGGGAGAGGTGATGATCAGGACAGGTGTGCAGATTACTGATGGGATACAGGTGCGGGTGAACATCGATCTCCCAACAAGCTAATTTTCCCGGCAACCAGACAGGGTGCGTTCCAGGACAGAAACACAGGCAAACACAGACTCAGGAAGCGGGATTCGTGACAGTACCCCCCCTCCGACGAACGCCACCGGTCGGACTACCTGGAGCGCCAGGGTGGAGGCGGTAGAAGTCACGAAGCAGATCGTCATCAAGGAGCTGACGCCGAGGAATCCAACTCCTCTCCTCTGGACCATATCCTTCCCAATCCACAAGATATTGGAAACCTCGACCCCGCTGTCTGGAACCCATTATGCGGCGCACCGTGTAGGCAGGACCACCTCCGATCATCCGAGGAGGAGGAGGACGAGGAGGAGGGGGCAACAGAGGACTGAGGAGAACCGGCTTGAGGCAGGAGACATGAAAGGTGGGGTGTACTCGAAGCGTTGCCGGCAATTTGAGTCGGACCACAACAGGGTTAATGATTCTCTCCACCACAAACGGACCAATGAACTTTGGTGACAGTTTCCTCGACTCAGTCCGTAGAGGAAGATCCCGTGTAGCCAACCAAACCTTATCTCCGTTGGTATAAGCGGGAGCAGGAATACGGCGACGATTCGCCTGGATGTGATACCGGTCAGAAACTCTAAGGAGGACCTGCCTGGCCCGATGCCAGGTCCGGTGGCAACGACGAATGTGGGCCTGGACAGAAGGAACCGAAAGATCACTCTCCTGAGAAGGAAACAAGGGAGGTTGGTATCCGTACAGGCATTGGAAGGGGGACATCCCAGTGGCAGATGAAGGAAGGGTATTATGGGCATACTCGACCCAGGGTAATTGAGATGACCAAGAGGTGGGATCAGAGGAGACAAGACAACGCAGCGTGGACTCCATCTTCTGGTTGGCTCTTTCCGCCTGACCATTAGATTGTGGGTGAAATCCAGAAGTGAGACTGACTGTAGCTACAATGGCCAAACAGAAGGATCTCCAGACAGCAGAGGTAAACTGAGGACCACGGTCAGAAACAATGTCACTGGGCAATCCGTGGACCCTGAAAACCTCCCTAACCAGGATCTCGGACGTCTCCGTGGCAGATGGAAGCTTGGAGAGAGGGACAAAATGAGCAAACTTGCTGAATCTGTCCACAATGGTCAGAATGACCGTGTTCCCAACAGAAGGGGGCAATCCCGTGACAAAATCCAGGGCCAGATGCGACCAAGGTCGCCGAGGAATAGGTAGGGGGTGAAGAAGCCCAGAGCTGGGCCGATTGGTACTTTTGTTCTGAGCACAAACAGGACATGCGGCAACAAACCTCCGGGTATCTTCTGCCATGGCAGGCCACCAAAATCGTCTGCGCAGTAGCGCCATAGTCCGAGAAACGCCAGGGTGACAAGCTATCTTGCTGGCGTGGGACCACTGAAGAACAGCAGAACGGACCGACTCAGGCACGAACAACCGACCGGGTGGACCGTTACCGGGGCCGGGCTGCGTCCGAAGGGCCGCCATCACATCCTCCTCAATCCTCCATGTAACGGCTCCCACGACAAGGTTCTGGGGAAGAATCGTCTCAGTCTTGGCCCCACTCTCATCTGTCTTGGAGAACATCCGGGACAAGGCGTCCGCTTTGCCGTTCTTCGACCCAGGCCGGATCGTTCTGTCACGTTCTTTCAAAATCGAACCCAGAAGCAGACCAGGACAAGGAGAGTAGGAAGAAGGTGAGTATTTATTTACAAGTGAATGTGAATGGGTAGATATATCCAGGTGGCGTAGCGGGCAGCGGTGGTGACTTGATGAGAGTAAATAGGTGGATCCAATGGGGTAGCAGAATCCTCCGACGACCAGGCGGGAATGGGGTAAATGATCCGGGTGAGTAACTGAAGACAGAACAAACGGAGGTAAGTTTAAGGCAAGCAATACGTAAAAAAACAACAAAACAAACTCTATCCAACTTGAGGCTGATACTATGGCACAACATACTGTTCATGGCTAACGATCCGGCAGGGAATGGATGTCAGGTCAGAGCTTTTGAAGGGGAGAGGTGATGATCAGGATAGGTGTGCAGATTACTGATGGGATACAGGTGCGGGTGAACATCGATCTCCCAACAAGCTAATTCGCCCGGCAACCAGACAGGGTGCGTTCCAGGACACCGGAAACACACTCCAGGACAGAAACACAGGCAAACACAGACTCAGGAAGCGGGATTCGTGACAGGAGCTTGTTCAGTTTATGTCTCATTTGTTGAATCTTGCTATGTTCACACAAATATTTACACATGTTAAGTTTTCTGAAAATAAACGCAGTTGACAGTAAGAGGATGTTTCTTTTTTTGCTGAGTTTATTCTTACTTACAATAAAATGGGTACCAAATTGGCACAGGACATTATTCTGTTCCTATTGGGCAAAACATAATCCAAAGCATAATCAACTGCAAATGCATCCAACGAGTTTGTAGAGTCACAAGCTTGACGTAGTCATTGCTTGCTAGGAATATGGGATTAAACACTTAAAATGTTGACCCCTTTAATACACAATAAGTTAATTTATTCAAATACTTGGCCTCTAAACCTTCAAGCTGCGTACTGAACCCTATTCCAACTAAACTACTGAAAGAGCTGCTTCCTGTGCTCGGCCCTCCTATGTTGAACATAATAAACGGCTCTCTATCCACCGGATGTGTACCAAACTCACTAAAAGTGGCAGTAATAAAGCCTCTCCTGAAAAAGCCAAACCTTGACCCAGAAAATATAAAAAATGATCGGCCTATATTGAATCTTCCGTTCCTTTCAAAATTTTTAGAAAAGGCTGTTGCGCAGCAACTCACTGCCTTCCTGAAGACAAACAACATATATGAAATGCTTCAGTCTGGTTTTAGACCCCATCATAGCACCGAGACTGCACTTGTGAAGGTGGTAAATGACCTTTTAATGGCATCAGACCGAGGCTCTGCATCTGTCCTTGTGCTTCTAGACCTTAGTGCTGCTTTTGATACCATCGATCACCACATTTTTTGGAGAGATTGGAAACCAAAATTGGTCTACACGGACAAGTTCTGGCCTGGTTTAGATCTTATCTGTCAGAAAGATATCAGTTTGTCTCTGTGAATGGTTTGTCCACTGACAAATCAACTGTAAATTTCGGTGTTCCTCAAGGTTCCGTTTTAGGACCACTATTGTTTTCACTATATATTTTACCTCTTGGGGATGTCATTCGAAAATATAATGTTAACTTTCACTGCTATGCGGATGACACACAGCTGTACATTTCAATGAAACATGGTGATGCCCCAAAATTGCCCTCGCTAGAAGCCTGTGTTTCAGACATAAGGAAGTGGATGGCTGCAAATGTTCTACTTTTAAACTCGGACAAAACAGAGATGCTTGTTCTAGGTCCCAAGAAACAAAGAGATCTTCTGTTGAATCTGACAATTCATCTTAATGGTTGTACAGTCGCCTCAAATAATACTGTGAAGGACCTCGGCGTTACTCTGGACCTGATCTCTCTTTTGACGAACATATCAAGACGGTTTCAAGGACAGCTTTTTTCCATTTACGTAACATTGCAAAAATCAGAAACGTTCTGTCCAAAAATGATGCAGAAAAATGAATCCATGCTTTTGTTACTTCTAGGTTAGACTACTGCAATGCTCTACTTTCCGGCTACCCGGATAAAGCACTAAATAAACTTCAGTAGGTGCTAAATACGGCTGCTAGAATCCTGACTAGAACCCAAAAATTTTATCATGTTACTCCAGTGCTAGCCTCCCTACACTGGCTTCCTGTCAAGGCAAGGGCTGATTTCAAGGTTTTACTGCTAACCTACAAAGCATGACATGGGCTTGCTCCTACCTATCTCTCTGATTTGGTCCAGCCGTACATACCTACACGTACGCTAAGGTCACAAGACGCAGGCCTCCTAATTGTCCCTAAAATTTCTAAGCAAACAGCTGGAGGCAGGGCCTTCTCCTATAGAGCTCCATTTTATGGAATGGTCTGCCTATCCATGTGAGAGACGCAACTTGGTCTCAACCTTTAAGTCTTTACTGAAGACTCATCTCTTCCGTGGGTCATATGATTGAGTGTAGTCTAGCCCAGGAGTGTGAAGGTGAACGGAAAGGCTCTAGAGCAACGAACCGCCCTTGCTGTCTCTGCCTGGCCTGTTCCCCTCTTTCCACTGGGATTCTCTGCCTCTAACCCTATTACAGGGGCTGAGTCACTGACTTACTGGTGCTCTTTCATGCCGTCCCTAGGAGGGGTGCGTCACTTGAGTGGGTTGAGTCACTGATGTGATCTTCCTGTCTGGGTTGGCGCCCCCCCTTGGGTTGTGCCGTGGCGGAGATCTTTGTGGGCTATACTCGGCCTTGTCTCAGGGTGGTAAGTTGGTGGTTGAAGATATCCCTCTAGTCGTGTGGGGGCTGTGCTTTGGCAAAGTGGGTGGGGTTATATCCTTCCTGTTTGGCCCTGTCCGGGGGTATCATCGGATGGGGCCACAGTGTCTCCTGACCCCTCCTGTCTCAGCCTCCAGTATTTATGCTGCAGTAGTTTGTGTCGGGGGGCTAGGGTCAGTTTGTTATATCTGGAGTACTTCTCCTGTCCTATCCGGTGTCCTGTGTGAATTTAAGTATGCTCTCTCTAATTCTCTCTTTCTTTCTCTCTCTCGGAGGGCCTGAGCCCTAGGACCATGCCTCAGGACTACCTGGCATGATGACTCCTTGCTGTCCCCAGTCCACCTGGCCGTGCTGCTGCTCCAGTTTCAACTGTTCTGCCTGTGATTATAATTATTTGACAATGCTGACCATTTATGAACATTTGAACATCTTGGCCATGTTCTGTTATAATCTCCACCGGGCACAGCCAGAAGAGGACTGGCCACCCCACATAGCCTGGTTCCTCTCTAGGTTTCTTCCTAGGTTTTGGCCTTTCTAGGGAGTTTTTCCTAGCCACTGTGCTTCTACACCTGCATTGCTTGCTGTTTGGGGTTTTAGGCTGGGTTTCTGTACAGCACTTTGAGATATCAGCTGATGTACGAAGGGCTATATAAATACATTTGATTTTTATTTGAAATACTTCAAATGGGGAGACGAGATACATAAAGTGCTTTCATTTCTAAATGGTAAAACAGATAGGAAAGGGGGATACCTAGTCAGTAGTAAAACTGAATGCATTCAACTGAAATGTGTCTTCCGCATTTAACCCAACCCCTCTGAATCAGAGAGTTGCGGGGGGCTGCCATAATCAACATCTACGTCTTCGGCACATACTATATGTATGAAAATACCCTCAAATAAAAGGTGATATTCTGTACTGTCACCTAATATGAAACATTCTAGCTCAATTCTAAAATGCTGGAGTATAGAGTGAGATAACAAAATGTAACTTCACTGTCCAAATACTTATGGAGTGAAGTGTAAATAGGCCTATGAGGTAGTCTAATGATTGGATTTGTTAGTTCATATTGGCCTAATAAGTTAATGGGATGAGTCCTCTGAATAGAATCGAATGGATTAGTGTCCATTTTGTGAAATACAGAAATATGTCTATCTCACCCCCACCAAATACACACCCTTGGAGAGGCACACGGTTTGCCACCAGGGAGTAGCACGCCTGGAACAAGAGCAGTTTAAGGTGGTTAAGTGCCTTGCTCCATGGCACAATGGCTGGAAATGGTGCCAGGGGTAAAATGCAGCAGCCCACAGCAGGTTGCAAGTTCAGTTCTGTATATTTTCAGAAATTTCTGGCTACTGGTTTGTCTCTTCAACCACTAGGCCACCTGTCACTCCATTGATGTTGATCTCTTTTTGGTTGGCCTAAATTTACAAATGGAAGTGAATTTTTTTTGAGTAGTTGGCTGGGCCCCTAAACTCTAAAGGCCCGTAAATGTTAGGCTGCCCCTACTGGTCAAGGCACAGTTGTTATTTATTTAACGAGGCAAGTTGGTTAAGAACAAATTCTTATTTACAAGGACAGCCTTCACAGCCTGGATATACAGCATGTATTTGAACCAGGGTGTCTGTGGTGACACCTAAAACAATGAGATGCAGTGCCTTAGTCCACTCCACCACTCCGGAGCCCGTATTTGAGGAGGATAAGTAGGGGGACATAGGACATATGGCATGAGAAGGCTGGGCTGCTTTGGCCTACTAGCTACACCAATACAACATCATCCAGTAACAATAATGAATGTTAAGCTAGTTCGCAGGACTTTTGTGGAATCCACGAGATGGGTTTATCAGTGAGCATTTATTTCAAATACAACATGCCCCGAAAATGACTGCTGTTTCTTCTTCCATTGAATTCGGCAGTGGCCAAATTAAGTAAAAATACACATTTGGTTGGTAACGTTACAGCTATTTTAATATTGTAGTGTTTACAGGGACCAAATGAAATACATTAATTGCACTTTGGTTGATTCATCTTCCTCTGAATTTCTCAATGTTGTAAAATGAACACGATCCAAGGAAAGACCGCGCGGGGATAAGAGAGAGGACTGTGTGACATCACACAGATCCTTGCCTAGCCTCTCTCGGCATAGCTCCCGTTTGTGTTTGGGGGATGGTGCGGTGCCGAGGATGATAAAGCTCTCGTGGTGTTGTAATTTACTGCTTGGCTAAAACCTTCCACTTCCTAACCAGCCACCCACATTGTTTTATATATATATAGTACCCATTTACGTATGTATTTTGGCGACGTTTAAGAAAAGTGGAGTACCCGTACGTACGACCACAGAGTGCACGCTGAACAACCGATAACATGTATTCCAGTGGAGCAGCTGGAGGTAAGTTTAGCATTTTGCTAGTTAGCAAGACTGATAGCGAATAAATGTGCTGATAGTGATAGTTTGGCTTTTGGGGCCTCTAATCATTTACACGGTTTTGTTTTCGTTTTGTAACATTGTTCGCCAAGTTCAGTTTAACATTTTGTCCCTAAGTAGCTAGCTAGATCTCGCGTTAGCAAGCCTTGCCACCGTTTGCATGGCCTGTTGTTGTTAGCTAGTTAACTAATGTTAGCTAAGCCTGTTGACCTGGCTAACGATAGTTGGAAGTCGATTAACTTCAATCTTGTTCAAGTCCAATCCTAAAGCAGGATACATTTTGTGCAAATATATATATTTTTATATTTAAAATAATAGATGGTTGGCCAGTAGCTAACTCAGAGGAACTCATTTTTAGTAAACTAGCTAACGTTAGCCTGCTAACGGGCAGTCGCCTTGTTATCCAACGGCGGCTTGTTAACCTTTCAAATGTTAGCTAGCTAACTTGGTTTGCGTTCTAATGAATTAGTTAGCTACCTGTTAACCATTGCTTGTTGTCTAACTTGCTAGCTGACTAACCCGCTACATTTCAGAGACTGTTTGCACCAAGTTATTATTTTTGCCGTTAGCTACCATTATGGAGACCAGTCAGCTTGCTATATATTGAGCTAGCAACAATACTTAAGTTGTGCATCATTCGCTAGCTACATTTAACTAGATATTAAGTTGAAATTGAGAATGGGGAACTAATTGGTTGATCACTAACTAAATGCCATTAAGTGAAGGCCAATGAAAGAAAATATCCTCTCCTAACATGCTGTTTCAGTTTGTGCAGGTGGGAACATGGCCTGGTATTTAGGTTGGGGAAAAGCATCGATGGTGACGAGTAGCGTTAGCCAACATATATTTTATGCTATACCACTAGTGGGTAATTTTTCATTACTCTTAAGTTGTTCAAAGTGGAGCCAGTTATGTGAAAATGAATATTTGCTAGAAAATAAGGTTGCACCACTGATACACTGGTTGACTATATCCAGTTAATTATTTCCAATCCTTACTGAGAATGATGGTGACCAGTTTCAGGAAGATGGTTGGTTTTAGGAGTGGTCAGATTGCCAGGTTGCTGAGCTGCTGGTGTGTACTTGTTGATAAGGGAGCTGAAAAATTGGCTCAGCAGTTGTACATGATTCTGTTCTAAGGCTGATAAGAGGGTGAGGCATTTGGAAATGGGTAGTCGGTGTGCCAGAAGATGCAAGCAGTACGATGGATGGGTTGGAAAACTTACCTCAATGCAGGGATGAGGGATTCCACTGTAGTCCAAATTGTACCTTTATCCACACTACTCCATCGAGTAAACAAGCGTACTGGTAGGGTCTGTAGTTGCTATCTATGCAGCAATAAACTATAGGGCATGAAAATGAACATGGAGAATGAAGTGACAAGGTTTTATTTGGGCATTATGAATAGGAGTAAGTTATAAGAATATTACAGAACATTTTGTGATCCATGCAGCCTTCATTTTAATCATTGTGAGTCATGTCAATTGACAAATGTTTTCTCTTCTAGCTGCTGAGATGCTTGAACCACCGCACTCCTCAGGGTCAATTGGCTCTGGTAAGCTTCTTTCACACCAATCTTAGGGTACTTTAACACTAAATTAGTTTGGAGTGACTTTTCAGAACTGTGGCATGTTTTCCCCCCTTTAGTTCGGTTTGTTTGGACTGGTGTGAACCAGGGCTGTGACTATACCATTATCGCAATATTTTTTTCCATGGCAAAAATGAAAACACAAAGCAGGACAAGCTCTTTGGTCCTTAAGTAATCTGCTGTATGTAAAATATTGTATGCTATAGCTAGTGTTGAGCAACTAGTGCATTTTGAGGTTTATGTTAGATTATAAAAATAAATAACAAATCGGGGTGTATTTTTTTAAACATTAATTGCGTTGTGGGTTGAATGCTGTAACACAGAATAAAACAATTGAAGTCCCATGATGGTAGTGATTGCCAATTTACTTGTCACTTATTAACAATAATTTATTCACTTGAATAAAATATTTAAATTGTGTATATTAGATTTGTTTTATTTGATTTTATTTCATTCCAAGTCAGCATCTCATCTCTAGAGCTTCTGCCTATGCTGTCTGGCAAAATCACAATTTTGTATACTGAACAAAAATATAAATGTAACGATTTTACTGAGTTACAGTTCATATAAGGAATTCAATCAATTCAATACAATTCATTGGGCCCTAATCTAGGGATTTCACATGACTGACCAGGAGTGCAACCATGGGTTGGCCTGGGAGGGCACAGGCCCACCTACTTGGGTGCCAAGCCAATCAGAATGAGTTTTTCCCCACAAAGGCTTTATTAAAGACAAATACTCATCAGATGTCCGGGAGGCTGGTCTCAGACAATCCCGCAGGTGAAGAAGTCTGATGTGGAGGTCCTGGGCTGGCGTGGTTACACGTGATCTGCGGTTATGATGCCGGTTGGACGTACTGCCTAATTCTCTAAAATGACATTGGGGGTGGCTTATGGTAGAGAAGGGAACATTCAGTTATCTGGCAACAGCTCTGGTGGACATTTCTGCCAATTTTATTTTTACCTTTAATTAACTAGGCAAGGACACATTCTTAATTTCAATGACGGCCTAGGAACAGTGGGTTTACTGCCTGTTCAGGGGTAGAACGACAGATTTGTACCTTGTCAGTTCGGGGATTTGAACTTGCAACCTTTCGATTACTTGTCCAACGCTCTAACCACTAGGCTACCCTGCAGCCCCACACTCCTTAACTTGAAACATTGTGGCATTGTGTTGTGTGCCAAAACTGAACATTTAAGTGGCCTTTTGTTCCCAGCACAAGTTGCACCTGAGAAATTATCATGCTGTTTAATCCATGTCTTGATATGCCACACCTGTCAGGTGGATGGATTATCTTTACAAAGGAGAAATGTTCACTAATTGGGATGTAAACAAATTTGTGCCCAAAATTTGAGATAAATCAGCTTTATTTGTGTATTGAAAAATTCTGGTGTCTTTCATTTCAGCTCATTAAACATGGGACCAACACTTTACTGAACAAAAACGCAACATGTAAAGTAAATAAGTCATACTTTTATGACTGCTGAATACCAACATCAATCACTTAGATCATGTATTTTCAGGTAGATGCCCCGTGAAGCAACAGCTGCTCTTATATCACCTCACGATTGAGCGTTGTTCTATTCCGTGACGGTCATAAAAACGCAGATTGGACAAGTACCCTAATAAATATTATACATTTTATACAGACGTATATGGACACCCGTTCAAATTAGTGGCTATTTCAGCCACACCTGTTGCTTGACAGGCTTATAAAATTGAGCACACTGCCATGCAATCTCCATAGACAAACATTGGCAGTAGAAATTCCTTGCTGAAGAGCTCAGTGACTTTCAAGGCTGTTATAGCATCAAAGTGGGGAACAACTCCATATTATTGCTCATGATTTTAGAATGAGATGTTCGACGAGCAGGTGTCCACATACTCTTGGTCATGTAATGTAGATGCACAATGGATTATGGTCGTAGTTAATTACCAAGTTTTAGGTGCTTAAGTTGGTAGACTATTGGCCTGTTGGAAACTACAACTCCCTACTACATTGCACAGTTCAGGCCGGATCTGATTTATCTCTAGAGAAACTGCAATGTGTGCATTGAGCTCAGAGAAACACATGGAATTAAAATAATTGAACTGAGACCAGTCCATTAGTTTTAAAAAATGGAAAATAACCACAGTTTCAGTTAATCGCTCAGCACCGGCTATAGCTTGGAAAATAAATAAATGTGACTGGATGACAATGTTTTTTTTTCTCTTCAACATTAGGGCTGTTTTCCTAAAGAATTGAAATCTGTTTGGTTTCCTTTCTACAATGCTGACGAGTATCTTGATACTGGTGTTGTCCCAGCCCTAGTGTGAATATACTATCTGCACTTGGGAATGCACAAAATGACACAACGTGGGTCGCTCAAAGGGTGGAGCTATAGGCTACTGAATTTAGCCTACTCGCGTGGAGCTGCTATTGCGCTGTTTCTTCCCGCAGGTTGTTGGAATACAAAAGAGAAAGTAATATGATGTTTCGGACAAGTTATGCTGATTTAATGATAATACATGGATTTAATGTGAGAGTTTTCTCTAAACAAATGACTGGTATGAACATGATTTTGTTAAGCCATTTTAGTTTGACATTTGGCAATGTGAAATCCAACCGGACCCCAAAAAATGTACAAATAATCACTGATTCAACTATTGCTCAGAACTACAGTACCAGTCAAGTTTGACACACCTAGTCATTCCAGGGTTTTTCTTTATTTTTTATTATTTTCTACATTGTAGAATAATAGTGAAGATGATGACAACACTATGAAATAACACACATGGAATTATGTAGTAAACACATGTTAAACAAATCAAAATATATATATTTGAGATTCTTCAAAATATCCACCCTTTGCCTTGACAGCTTTGCACATTCTTAGCATTCTCTTAACCAGCTTCATGAGGTAGTCACCTGGAATGCATTTCAATTAGGGTAGGGGACCTTGTATATACAGAAGAGTGCCCTATTTGGTAAAAGACCAAGTCCATATTATGGCAAGAACAGCTCAAATAAGCAAAGAGTAACAACAGTCCATTACTTTAAGACATGGTCAGTCAAGAACTTTGAATGTTTCTTCAAGGGCATTCCAAAAAATAAGTTAATTAGTTACCAGACTCAGAAATTGCAGACCAAATAAATTCTAAAGAGTTAAAGTAACAGATGCATCTCAACATCAACTGTTCAAAAGGAGACTGCGTGAATCAGGCCTTTATGGTAAAATTGCTGCAAAGAAACCACTACTAAAGGACACCAATGATAAGAAACTCGCTTGGACCAAGAAATGCAAGCAATGGACATTAGACTGGTGGAAATCTGTCCTTTTGGTCTGAGTCCAAATGTGAGATTTTTGGTTCCAACCGCCATGTCTTTGTGAGATGCAGAGTGGGTGAACGGAGGAGCTCTGCATGTGTGGTTCCCACTGAAGCATGGAGGTGGGTGTGCTTTACTTGTGAACCTGGTTTATTTAGAATTCAAGGCATACTTAACCAGCATGGCTTCCACAGCATTCTGCAGCAATACACCATCCCATCTGGTTTGCATGTAGTGGGACTATCATTTGTCCTTCAGCAGGACAGTGACCCAACACACTTCCAGGCTGTGTAAGGGCTATTTGACCAAGAAGGAGATTGACGGAGTGCTGCATCAGATGCTCTGGCCTCCAAAATCACCTGACCTCAACCAAATTGAGATGGTTTGGGATGAGCTGGACCACATAGTGGTTACTACACTATTCCATGTGTTATTTCATAGTTTTGATGCCTTCACTATTCTACAATGTGGAAAATAATGTAAAAAATAAAGAAACCCTTGAATGAGAAGGTGTGTCCAAACCTTTGACTGATACTGTATGTGTGAAAAAACACTAAGGTTACTACAAGCTTCATTCCGTTGATCTACTCACTTGCGTGCCCAGGGGTGGAGTGGGATTTTTGGAGCAGCGGACAGCTTTTGGTAACATGATGTCCCACTACCATTTACAAGGGGGCGCTGGCAAAACATTTTCATTTATTTTTTTTTTTTCATTTTGTGAAAGCAAGGAAGAGTAGCTTGCCCGTGCTAGCCTTTTAGAGCTTCCCACATCTTTAAATGTCTTGATTCTAGCAGGCAAAGGACATTGGATATAAAATAGGGCAAGTATAACTGTAGGAATCAATTAGGTAGTGTTTACCGGCAAGAAACACTGGACAACAGCTGACTGCACTGGAGCACATCGGCCATGTCCGAAATCTGTCTTGCCTGCTACTTACTAAAACGACATACTGTGTACTAATTTTACTGCGTCCTATTAAGAACTAATGCAGTAGGTAACATATCAAGATACTAGGCTCACCCATCCTGAGGATGCGTAATGTAATGCCCAACTGTTTGATTCCTATCATTCATTTAGGTACAGGGCGTCCACTTATCTGATTATCAGCTGTTGTCAAACAGACTCAGGAATAACATTTATCTTAAAGTTTGCAGTGAATTCTAATAGATGACAAGCCAAAATGAGTAGAACAGCGAGGCATTTAAAGCATACTCGATTTTAAAGATTCACATACTATAAAACATTTTTTTTTGCATTTGTAATATGCCTACTATTTAGAACTCAAGTCAGGTCATGTCCGAATAACCATTATTTTCCAAAGGGACTTGTTTTACAGCATATGTCCCGAATTTCAGGGGTCTGATATCCCCTTCTCTACCTATTACAACAACGCTGGTTATCATGTGGGATGCCAGTTATTCTTAGACATGCTGATTAGAAGTTGAAAATTTGACCCTCTCGTCATAGCTAAGCTTCTGAGAAAATGCACATAATCCATAGGCTTAACAGACTGCTAAAGAAAAGACTGACTTTGAACCAGTTTTGCCAAGGCAGCAGTTAGTCTTCCTGGGGTCCAGCTAAATTAAGGCAGTTATATACATGACATTTCATAACTTCACAACACATTAAGTGTGTGCTCTCAGGCCATTACTCCAATAGGAAATCCATGTGGGTGTGAGTTATTGTGTTTATGTGTGTCTCTTCACAGTCCTCGGTGTTCAATATGGTGTCCAAACTTGGTCAGGGCTCACCAACCAAATAGTTCAAGCATGGCAGTCAAATGCTTTGAACATCTAACTATTCAAATTCTAAAAATAATATTCTAGAACAATCTTGTGCGTTAGCGCAAACAGACTAGAACAGTGTCTTGCTAACTTGTGATAATGAACATAGGAGTTGGAAAAACACATCTGAGACAAGGCAAAATCCATTCCATCTGTACAGTTATTAACTTGTTCCTTTGTTTGCTTCCTACCCCTGACCCCTCTGATCCAGATCCCCCATCTCCCCCAGTGCCAGAATACGTGTTCAAACCACCCTCGCGGCCGGACTTTGGCACCATGGGCAGGACAATCAAACTGCAGGCCAACTTCTTTGAGATGGAGATCCCCAAACTGGAGGTCTACCACTACGACATTGACATTAAGCCAGAGAAATGCCCCAGAAGGGTCAACCGGTATGGAACCATTTTATTTTGTTTACAGGCTTTCACCTGAGTCTTCAATTATCTAGTTAGAAGTTGCCAAAGTTCCAGAGTATATCGAAGTACTTTTTTTTTTTAACCTCCCTCTTTGGGCTGGTGGTGTTAATGTGTAGTTCATAAAACCATAATCTATGAGCAGAATTACTTGTTTTACCACAATTAACCACGAAATCCCTAGTTTGAAAGAGACTGTTTTTCTGGAAGCTGTGCTGCGCCATTTTCCCCATGTGAGCTATGGATGGGCATAAGTCATTGAACAGATGTCAAAACTTTACCTTTTAACCAGAGATGATGATATATATATATATACACAAAAAAAAAAGCTGTACAACAAATTGGTGTATTTTATTTTTTCTTGAAGGCTACGTTAATTTGCTTTTACTCTAGAGTTCCATTTGTACATATGCATTTGGGCGACACATAAAAAAGCCAAGTATCACAGAATTCTGCTCCCTAAATTCCCTTAACCTTCCATGTCTCACTTAATCAATTGCGTTCCAACTGCTCCCTCCACAAATGCTTGCTGAGTGGACTAAATGCCCATTAAAAACGTATCTAACTGATGGGATACACAAGCTACATTCCTTGACAAATGACAACAGTTTTATCACAAATCCAAAAGGGACTGGCTGACTGAAGGTGGGAAATATGTGTTCAAATAATGAGTTGAAATTATGGAACAGTTGCATCATTTTCTGCTTGGGGTCTTAGCGGTTGTCACTAGTTACCACAGCCACAAAGTCAATCGCTATATGTGACCGACTGGCTCGATTCAGTCCTATGTAGCAAAATTTGAAATTGTATTTACAAGTAGAGACTCGGCTAGAAAATGGTATGTCACACTAAAGTTGAGGAACAATTGAAAAGTAATTCTGCTTTGAAAGTTGATAAACTTGTAACCCCACTTTTGAGGAAAGGGCCCTTGAATGTCTTGGTACACCTACTGGAGAGCTCTTTGTCTACACTCATTCTGCATCATTCACACCCTTAAGCCTTAGCCCCACCCAACTTTTTAAGGATTCACATGTGAGGCCATGTGCTAAACGGTGAGAACGGTCATGTACTAAACCACCAAAGCTTTCATAGCTTACGGTTGTGAGTGACGAAATAGAAGCAGGGCATTCTACTAGAACTTGGACACTGTCTCATTGGCTTAATGTTATATCGTAATTTGACTTTGGTGCTGGTCATAATGTTCACATTTAGTCTCCGGTAAACGCGCTATCAAATCCCAAGTTTATTTGTCACATACACAGGATACAGAAGGTGAAAATGGTACAGTGAAATGGCTACTTGCATAATGGAGTTAAAAATTTTTTTGTGTAGCTAGCTAAATAATGAACCATAATCCCAACTCCTAACGTTACCACCCTGTGTGAATCTACAGGTAGCTAAATGCTAACCAACTAGGTTCAATGTTAGCTAGCTAACATTAGGCTATTGCTAGGAATGCAAATGTCTTTGAGATACAAATAATATACATACACGTAACATTAGCCAACGTTGGCTGGCTCTCTCGCTAGCTATATAACTGTATGCTTTAACTTGCAATGAGAACTACTTTTGGACAAAATTAGAAACATATCATATTAAATTGTAGCTAGCTAGACTCTTACATGTATACACAAATGAACACTTCTCCCTCTGTCATGGTTGCCCTTCGTTTGAAGACTTAATCCAGAGATGTGTTTTATACAACAGCTTTCTGTGTTCTCTTTCAACTCCCTTGTAATCAAATGCCTACAGTTCTCTCCTTAGCTATCATACTCTTGCTTCCAACAGGCATTCTACTGATTTCAAAACTCGGTCCTCCAGAAAGTGGAGAGCTATCGTTCAAAATCTGCGTTAGAAAGGATTACCTACACGTATTAAGTAGCTCATTATAGACCGACGCGTGCTACATGGCAGACCAATCCGAACTCATCTCGGCATGTCCAATCCATTATCTCAGCCAATCATGGAAAGCGGGAAGGTTCCTGTTTTCTCCGTGGCTAAACCAACTAGGCTCGTAATTTAACAATTGTATTCGTATTTACAGATGGCATACAAGTTTGTTAATAAGGCACATGAAAGTTCACGTGTTCCAGATGGCATTTCTGCCCCAAAACACATTTGGCAAAAAAAATAAAATGTTAATGCTCAAATGCCTCTCCTGTGAAGTAGTGATGCGCATCATTCACTGAAAGGAAAATCTGTCTTAGTATAAGGTTAGCAGTGAGGTTAAAGGTTAGGTTTAACATCTGATTTTTAAGAAGTGAAATTGTGGAAACAGTAGATTTATGACTTTGTGGCTGTGGTAACCAGTGACGACCCTAGTCTGCGAACTGCTAGTGCCATTTACAATTGATTAGCCTAGGCTATAAACCCCCTAAATGTAGACAGGTTCCAGACTGAAAATATGAAAAAAATGTTTCATATTTGATAAAGACTAAATACATTAAGCATAGGTCTAATCACCAAACAGATGTCGTGGCCATAATTCATCCACATGCAATGTACATTGTGGAATTGTTTAATCCGTTTAGAAAACTTGAAAGAGCAGAATAAACTAAATCTAACGTCAATATCGAAAAGAGAAAAATATTTTTTTTGTAACCCTGAAATGTCTTTCAACTCTCCAAATGATCACTCTTTAAGAATAACTGTTCCAGATGCACATCACTTCTGTTATATGACATAGTTTTTATGCTATAAAATAGGTGTCTTGGCTGTGATAAGGACTGTGTACTGTGTTGATAACGTCTCATATGCTCCATTTTTGTTCTTCTCAGTGAAATTGTGGAGCACATGGTACAGCACTTTAAAACGCAGATCTTTGGGGATCGAAAGCCAGTGTATGACGGGAGGAAGAATCTCTACACAGCCATGCCCTTACCCATAGGGAGGGAAAAAGTATGTCTCCCCATCTGACCTGAGGTGTCAGTGATGTAATTGTGATATTATGGGACTATCAATAATAATGTGACTACATGCAATGTGATACTATATTAATGACATCCATGATATTGGATGGAGAGTGGTTTTACCTTGTGTATAGGCTACATATTCCATGTAAGGTCTTGACTTGCCTAGTGATATGAAAAATAAATTTTATTAAGCTTTTTGATGCTTTGACTGGGTAGTCATGCCAATTTTAAACACACTAAAACACCTGTACACGTACACTGACAGGTGGAGCTGGAAGTGACCATCCCAGGCGAGGGGAAGGATAGGAGCTTCAAAGTGGCCATAAAGTGGGTGTCCTGCGTCAGTTTGCAAGCTCTTCAAGAAGCCCTGTCGGGACGACTGCCAAACATCCCCTTCGAGACCATCCAGGCCCTGGATGTGGTCATGAGACATTTGCCCTCTATGAGGTCAGTCTTTTCTCCTTGAAAACAACCAGTATATTTTCGCTAAGTAATATTGGTATTTAATGGTGGTATTTATAGTTGCATACAAAGTTCTCAGACAAAATGTGCAAATAGGCTTAGCATTACCATGTCTGCTGTAATACATTGGTCCACATACTTAATGACCCTCAAGTAATTTCTTCAATCTTTCCCTCAAATTTGTTCATAAACCACTGTTTTCTCTATACCTATGCACACACCATTTACATCTAGTGTATTTGGCCCTGTTTATTCAAATTCCTCTGTCAGGCTCCTTGTGAAGCCAGATTCTGTTGAGACTGAGGTGAATCACATTGTCTTCACACCCTCTTCCACCAGGTACACCCCCGTCGGACGTTCTTTCTTCACCCCTTCAGAGGGATGCTCTAACCCCCTTGGCGGGGGCAGGGAGGTCTGGTTTGGGTTCCACCAATCAGTCAGGCCTTCCCTGTGGAAGATGATGCTAAACATTGACGGTAGGTTTCACACAGGAAATGTCTGCGTCCCAAATGGCACCCTATTCCCTAAATAGTAGGGAGTGTGTCTGACTAGAGTATGTCTCTGTGTTGGGTGTGTGACTGGAAGGAGGATAGAATCTCATTCCATGGTATGTTTCAGGCAGTAAATAGATTTAATTCTTCCTAAAGTGCTGATTGGGTGGGGCTTGTACTTTTGAGGTGATGCCATTGGTCCTAAAAAGGTAAACCCAACCAACTATCCTCAATCAAGTGCAACCTACATAATCGTAAGTTACAGTATGCATTTGGAAGCCGGAGGATAGGTCTGTGAATCTCATCTCTGTGTTTGGTGTTTTGTTGTTCCAGTGTCTGCCACCGCGTTCTACAAGGCTCAGCCTGTGATTGAGTTCATGTGTGAGGTTTTGGATTTCAAAAGCATTGAAGAACAACAGAAGCCCTTAACCGACTCCCAGAGAGTAAAGTTTACCAAGGAAATCAAAGGTAATCATTCATTACCAGGTAATCAATAGTTGCGTTGGGTTGTTTTTTTTCTGTCTGAGTGGAAATGCTTTAATACTTATACCCAACAATTCTGTATTTTATAATAATAAATATTGATATCTATTTGTGTATTGAAGTAAAATCTGATTTGAACTCTGTTATTTAAAAGTAGAATGTGATAAAATAGGAAAATGTTATTGTTCAGTGTGTGAATCCGACCATTGTTTTGCCGTTGTGATTCTCAGGTCTGAAGGTTGAGATCACTCACTGTGGTCAGATGAAAAGGAAGTACAGAGTATGTAATGTTACCAGACGACCAGCCAGCCACCAGACGTAAGAAAGAACACCATAAAAGATTCACAACTACTGCCTCAATTCCTTTAGTATCTTGTGATATAACCAGGAATGGTTTGCATAGGGATGTAAAACAAAAAACTGCTTAACACATCTTTCATGCACGGATTTAAGAGCAATCAAGACAAACAGAAATCCCCACTTGGGATCTTGAATCCCTTTGAAAATCCAATCAAACATTTTCTTTATTTCTCTCATCTGTTTGACCTCAGGTTTCCTCTACAGCAGGAGAATGGCCAGACCATAGAATGCACAGTAGCACAGTACTTCAAAGACAAGTACAAACTCATACTACGCTACCCCCACCTCCCCTGTCTACAGGTTGGACAGGAGCAGAAACACACCTACCTCCCCCTTGAGGTCAGTCTGCAGTCTCCCCTCACAACCTCAGATGGTTTACTGCTGGGTTCAAATTGTTAAAAAGAATGAGGTCCCTGGCGGTATTATAGAAACTCCAGTTTGCCATTTGAAACAGTGAAAATGCCTTGTATCTCTAGGGTATGGGAGATGAATCTCCTGGTCGATGATGCCTTCTTAATGTGTCCCTGAGAGTATTAATAAAGTTGTTTGTGTCCAGGTATGCAACATAGTAGCTGGCCAGCGGTGCATCAAGAAGCTGACAGACAATCAGACGTCTACTATGATCCGTGCCACAGCCCGATCGGCACCCGACCGCCAGGAAGAGATCAGCAAACTGGTAAAGTTACAGTTACTGGAATGAACTCAAGCACTGAGTTTCTTGAAAGCTGATTTTTATGCACTTAAAGTATGTATTTGGTTTTAACTGAATGTACAATGACTGAACTGCTGTTATTGAACCATTGGTGGCCTGACCATATGCAAATGTTTTCTTTCAGTCTTTCTGAAGTCCTAGTGTATAATAACCCCTCTGAATTATTACTGCTGAACGTTTACCCTTTTCAGATGAGAAGTGCCAACTTTAACAATGATCCTTACGTGCGTGAGTTTGGGGTGATGGTGAGGGATGAGATGACCGAGGTGAATGGCAGAGTCCTCCAGGCCCCATCTATCCTCTACGGAGGGCGGGTAGGTTTCTGCCATTTAAGCTGGATTTTTTGACTGATTTAGATCATTCTAAACAACTTGTTGTTGCCTCTGCGTATGAATAGTGCACTGATGAACCACAGTTCTGTAGGTATATTATGCAAAAATAAACTTGGTAGTGAGCTTTTTGGAGTGTTAATGTTATATCATTTGTGTTTTGAATGTGAGACATATCCCAGTTGGGTGTAATCGTCTTAATTTTTACAATTTTATTGCTTATCCTGTGTAGACATTTAAATTATTATTTTTTTTTTTTTACCACAAGCTAGGTTTCTATCTAAATTGCAACAGATTTTCATGCAAATATTTTGAACATTGCATTTTCCCACCAGAGATGTTTCAATCAAACTGACTTTTTGCAGATAAAAGGCTATGGATGATGGAGAATGGCACATAAAAATAACTTTTGCCATTAAATTCCCATGTACCGAATGAAAAATGCAAGTTAAATAGGTTTCCATCACAATTTCCACTCAACTGATGGTTTTGTCACAAACTGTTGTGTTCTATAGAGAGTGTGCCAACTCGTCTTGGCACATGCGCTCTAGCCAACAGCTGGCAGATACAGTGTGGGTAGGCTACCTACATGAGATTATTATGGATAAGAGCCATATTTGTATCTGTCAAACAGCAGCCAAGCATCAATCATCATGTCACCAGAATAAGACCCTCAATATTTATTGGAAAGGAGCATCAAGCTCATCACCTTACACTCATCACCCTGTGAAGTTCATCATAACTTGTTTAATTTGTAGCCTAATAATTAATAAACTGCATGCTTTCCTTAGTTGTAGTGGGAGGACCACAGAACATATCATGTGACTCCCAAGTTCGCTTTGTCAGTATGGTTATTATATAAATATTTGCACATAAAGGTGTTTCCACCATTTCTTAGACACAAAAAGATCCCACCATGTCGAACTAACAAATTGTCTTGTCAGCATTTATAAAATACCGGTACAATTTTATGTTTCCATTAGTCTAGTTGTGACTTTTTTTCATGCGTCAGGTAATTCATCCGCATGAAATGGTTGGCTGGAAGAGTGGTTACAGACAACTATTTGTTTCTGACCCTTACCTCTTCTCCCTTTTACTCAAGCAGAATAAAGCAATAGCAACTCCCATCCAGGGAGTGTGGGACATGAGGAACAAGCAGTTCCACACTGGCATAGAGATCAAGGTGTGGGCTATCGCCTGCTTCGCCCCACAGAGACAGTGTACTGAACTTCTGCTCAAGTAAGAACTGCATCTGCAAGGATGGGCATCTATTATCAAGTTATTGTTGCAGAAATCATGATAGTATTAAAAACCATTAATTTCTTCTACCAATTCCTCGACGGTATTAAAAACATTCATTACTTCTACATATTCCTTGCATGTTTGCCCTTTATGATTTCCATATTTTAGGACTATTGTTTCCCCATCTAACCCCCGATAAACCTGTTTCTCTCAGGGCATTTACAGACCAGCTGCGTAAGATTTCTCGTGATGCGGGGATGCCCATCCAGGGCCAACCCTGTTTCTGTAAGTACGCCCAGGGGGCGGACAGCGTGGAGCCCATGTTCAAACATCTCAAGTACACCTATCAAGGCTTGCAACTGGTGGTGGTCATCCTGCCTGGGAAGACGCCCGTCTATGGTGAGGAAAGTTCCTAAGTGAATGGCTGTCTCCTGTTTTTATAGATTAACCTGTAAATCCTCTTGGTTCAGCTAGAACACTGTGCTCTAAAAGGGTTTTTGGTATGTTTCCTGGATTATCTTTCCAACTGTATCAAATCTCATATGTAGACTTTCTAACACACACACACACTGCTAGCTGTATATCTCTCCGGTTGTGCTGACATGGCCTGTCTCCCTCCCTCCCTGTGTGGTGTAGCTGAGGTGAAGCGTGTTGGTGACACGGTGCTGGGCATGGCCACCCAGTGTGTCCAGGTGAAGAACGTTCAGAAGACCACTCCCCAGACCCTCTCTAATCTCTGCCTGAAGATCAACGTCAAGCTGGGCGGGGTCAACAACATCCTCCTCCCACAGGGCAGGTCAGTGTAGAACCTCTCTCATTAACATGGGCTGGTTGTTGTTATCAATCAAATGGAGTGTTGTACATTTGTTCGAAATGTATAAACTGGTATACATTTGTCCATGACATCTGAGACTGGTGGCTTGTTTCAACATGCTCATTCACCTATACGTCCACATGCAGGGCTCAAAGCTTCTTTTTTTTTACAAGGAGCACGTGTGCCTAAATTGAAAAATAAAGGAATTTAGGAGCACAGTGAAAAAATATCTGCGGTAATAATGTTAGAATCCTTAAGTATTCTAGGCGCACTTGGTGCTCCTAAATATAAATTACAGGTTGCATTGCAAAAGATTTTGGCGCCTATGCAAGTGAAATGGTTGCACTATAGAGCCATGATATGCCGTAAATGAGATGAATTTGTTTAAACTGTCATGTTTCCGTCCATTCTTCTGTTCACACTTCATCTCTAAGGATGGCTCTGGTTAACCTTGTGGGTGTCTATTCTTTCCAGGCCCCTGGTGTTCCAGCAGCCAGTTATCTTCCTGGGTGCTGACGTCACTCACCCTCCTGCTGGAGACGGGAAGAAGCCTTCTATCGCGGCAGTAAGTCAGACGGACCAGACTCTTCATAGGGCCTTGTCAACTACTTGTGAATGTAGGGGTGCATCTCAATAGTGTACAGTAGTTTATTTTACTATACCCACAACCATGTTCTGCTAGGGAGGCAGAGTGCATCTCAATAGTCTACTGTGGTTTATTTGACTATGTCCAACATCTAAAATGGAGAGGACTAAGGAGAACTAGTCTACCACTCCACCTAGCTCACTGATGGGCTTCCACCTGACTTGCAAAAAATCTAAGTGTGCCCTGTGCTTCCTCAGAGATGTGATTATTCATGATTAATCAGCAATTCCTGCTTATCTAGCCATCTTCCATTCACATATAATTGAGATTGACCTATACCCCTAGCCAAAATCCCTGATGTGTAATATTGTCCTGACCACATCCCTGTGCCTATTTTGTAGGTGGTTGGGAGCATGGATGCCCACCCCAGCCGCTACTGTGCCACAGTGCGGGTACAGCAGCATCGCCAGGACATCATCCAGGACCTGGCCACAATGGTCAGAGAGCTGCTCATCCAGTTCTACAAGTCCACCCGCTTCAAGCCCACCCGGATCATCTACTACCGCGACGGCATATCTGAGGGCCAGTTCAACCAGGTTAGACTTGAGGTAGACTTGAGGAAATAGGATTTCAATTCAATTGCATGATCTGTAATTGTACTGTACAAACCGTGGGGCATGAGTAGAAAAATATATATTTTTGGTCTTTGTTTTTGTATTGGTTTCTGTTTATTGGTTACTGTTCCAATTTAATTCTGACTGCCCAGTCTTTATCTTTACTGAGATCAAATCAGATATTTTGGTTGTTTGGGAGTTTCCTTTTTGGTTTGCCCTGCTGTGTTTCTATTGGTTACTGTTCTGACTCCTTGTTTTGAACTGGTATAAATGGACATGCTGTCGTTTTGGGGTTTATCCAGGTGCTCCAACATGAGTTACTGGCTATCCGTGAGGCCTGCATCAAACTGGAGAAAGACTACCAGCCCGGTATCACCTTCGTGGTGGTGCAGAAGAGACACCACACTCGACTTTTCTGCATGGACAGAAATGAGAGGGTTCGTAATCTCTCCTATTCATACTGACCACTATTACTGTAAAAGAAATGTGCATATTAAATGCTTACATTGGGATATTATATGATTCCTAATGTGTTTTGTTCAGGTTGGTAAGAGTGGCAACATCCCTGCCGGCACCACAGTGGACACCAAAATCACTCACCCATCTGAGTTTGACTTCTATCTGTGTAGCCATGCTGGCATTCAGGTAGGAACCAGCCAGTGCCCAGGCGTGCATCCCAAATGGCACCCTACCCTATGTAGGGTACTACTTTGTGTGCACTATATGGGAATAGGGTACAATGTCTGACACAACCCGGGACACTATAGAGCTAAGTCGTGGAGAATGGACCCACCGCAAGCTTTACTAATATTGTGTGCTTTTGAGAGAATCTAATTGTAATTTCTCTGCTCAAAACATTTTTATAATTTGGACTTTTCAAATTTCTAGATGTTGGTTATAGTAGAGCCAAAAAGAAAATGACTAATCCATTTACAATAAACATTTATATCATTTGTAATTCCCCTCAGGGGACCAGCCGACCATCCCACTACCACGTGCTGTGGGACGACAACCATTTCACCTCAGACGAGCTGCAGGTACTCACCTACCAGCTGTGCCACACCTACGTGCGCTGCACCCGCTCCGTGTCCATCCCAGCGCCAGCCTACTACGCCCACCTGGTGGCATTCCGTGCCCGCTACCACCTGGTGGACAAGGAGCACGACAGGTAAGAGACATCACCATGTCTGCTGTAGACCATGGCCCTGTTCTGATATCAGTTACTTTAATAGGGTATTTCCATCACTGCACCATTCAAATTGTGGTAGATGAGTCATTACCAGAAGGTGATGAAGGGTCTTAAATGTTTTTTTTATTTTTAAGAATTCAGACTGAAGAATTCACTAACTCTTTCCCCTGTGATCATTCCAGTGCGGAGGGCAGTCACACGTCGGGACAGAGCAACGGGCGTGACCAGCAGGCCTTGGCCAAGGCAGTTCAGATTCACCAGGACACACTGCGCACAATGTACTTCGCGTGAAGCTCCAAGCCTGGGCACCTGGGTCGGCAGGGGTGAGACAGACCCCACAGGGAAGAAGCCTTCACTCCTCCCACCTAACCCCCTTACTGTGCCAGGTGTGGGCATCAGTGGGTTTGTGCCGTCTATTGTCTCTCCTCACCAGTAAGGGGGAATGAGAAGTGTCATCCCAAACAAATTGGAATGGTTTCTTTTCCAAAATGTCCACAATTGTTTTCAAACCCACACATGCAAAACCACTTTCTTCCCCTCTCCCTGGCCTAACCCTGGTCATTATTAGGCAGTAGTATGTAAAATGATTCCTCAGAAATCGGTTGTGGTGGGGTGGACTCATTTATTTGACATGTTGTACATTTTGTTTGTATTTGTAAATTAGTAGTTTACAGAGTTTGAGCAAAGGAAACTTTTATTAGGAAGTACTTCTATCAAAAACTAGAGGGCAGTATCCACACTTTGATTGTTTAGAATTTAGACACACGGTCACACTAAACCGCTTTCTCCATAGTTGAAACTTTTTTTATTTTTAAATAGGGTTAAAGGGAGGTGGGCATATCTAAGATAAGGGCCCGATGGAAGGTTTATAATCATTTTCTCTTCACAACTTCATTATTTATCAGCCAATCAAAGCAAAGTGCACTGACCAGATGGATACTTTGACCAGGACACAAGTACTTAACATGTTGTCTTTTCATTTGTATGTACAACTATGAATTGAACAGGCCTGTGTACAGTACCAGCCACAGAGTTATTTGTCCATCAACACTGGTGACCAACAAATGTTTTTATGCTGCATCTGATGACAGCAAGCATTAGATTTTCATTAGACTTTGAAACTGTTCACACTTATTTTTAATCGAGACCTATACAAATTAATAATATGAAATCTAAACTGTCGGCAATTGTTGCTCTCTCTTGCCTTTTTTTTACTTGGACTGAGTCGTTTTGTCAATCTATGGTCGGTTGCAAGAGAAACTTACTAATAGAATGGGACTGGTTCCTAACAGACACCTTTTTATGTTCTCTGAGCCTTGTTACATGTTAAGACATCTACATTAGGGGGGAGGTCAAGTCTCTTCAAATAACATTTTTGTATCCCCTTATTTTCATGTTGTCTTTCAAAAAAAAAAAATGTAAAAATGAAAGAATTTGTGTAGATGACTCACACATTCGATTTGGATATGTTAAGCCGATCTGTAGTTTTGATCTTTTTAAAATGGTTTCAATCATGGTTTTCTCCTTGCTGGGGGGGGGCAAGTCGTGTTGCTGGCATCTTGTAGTACAGGCGTTGGTGTATGAATCGGTACAGTAGAGTGAGCCTATGCTCCAAGTGTCACACAGCTTAGGGACTGAAGAATGGGGCGGGGTTCTATTGGGCGGAAAAGGATTCTGGAGACGGATATGTTCTCTTCATTATTGCTCAGCAAAAAAGGGGGGCAATTATTCGTAGTCAAATGTTTTGTTTTTTAATTGTGGTTCTTTGTAGCATAGCCTTGAGGGACATAAGGTATATTTTGAATAAGCTTTTAGAAGAGATTGTTAAAATTATAATAGAACCATTTTTTTATTGGCCCATATGTAGTTGAATTAAACTAAGTCAAATTGGCTTTATTTGTATACGCAGAACTTTCATGCAAAAAAAAATGTAATGCCTTCCAAAACTGAAATTATACTGATCTTTAGTATATTTATTTTTATTCCCTTTTCTGTTCTCCCGAATAATTAGATTTTAGCAGGGAATTCTTCATGTAGCCTAGATGGGCTAGCTTTTATCCCTCTTTTCTAACTATGCATTGTTTTTAACCAATACATTTTTAGTAGTGATGTTTCTCAAATATGAATTTAGGGTATTTTTAGAGAAGTAGTAACTTTTTTTTTTGTTTTTTTGCTTGGTGCATTTAATAGTGTTTGTTGTGCTTCTTTCCTATACCTTTAATGGTATGGGGGATTGTATTTCATTTGTATTGTATGTTTGCTAGCACAAATTCGGTTTATACTTTGTTTTACAATCTCTCTTCTTAGCCAAACAAGATTACACATTTTGTACATTGATGCACAAAAGGACAGCTTAATTACAGGTGCTAGATGTTTTCTCCTTCACTGTAACGTCACCTTAAATCTGCGATGGACTTCACTTGCCGTAAGTATGGTAATAGATGAAGCATTTTAGAAAAAATACATCTTTCTCCCTTAGCGATATTCATTACTTTAATTTCTAATTCCCTGTATAGTAATCCAAAATCTGACTGTTTGTTGGGCATTCTTAGAAATCAAGTACTTGATATTTACTGTTATGTCAATATTATTATTTGGTGCTGGTCTTGCGACTTGTAAATTTGGATGCACTTTTCATAGAAGTCAACTTGGTATGAATTCCATTGATTGGTCGAGCCAAGCAGGAAACTCTAACGTACATTATGAGTCTGGTGCAATTGTGTTGAAATGGCTGTGTGTTCTACCTCTTGTTACCTGTTCAAGTGTTATGGTAACGTCACACTGCTGGTCATTTCTTCATAATTACACAGGCTATTATATCTGGTAGGCATCATTTGAATCTTACATTGTCACGAAATGGAATGATTTTGAGCGTTTGTCATGTGACAGTCGGTGAACCTGCGTTCTGTAATCATAGTTCTTGTGCACGATCCTAAAGCTTTTTAAAAAAAAAAGTATTTAGAGAGCTACATGATCTTTATTGTTGAGCTGAAATTATGTTGGTCCAACCAAGCTTTTGACTAGTCCTTTTTTTTCCCTATGCGCCCATGGAACAGCATTCATTTAGCGCCTTTTTTTATTTGTGGTAAAATGTTTTAAACCAGCCAATGCAAAACATACAGAAATATATCACAATAACTTCATTGCATATCCTTGGAGATGGATGGTATGTTACCTAACTGACTGCTGGGAAACGTGTTGGTCAAGCCAAGGCTAACAATCATAGCTGCTCACCCACAATTTGATGATTTACAATTGTAGCCTATGTCATCTGTCTTTTAAACTATTAGCTTGATACTGAATATGCAACATGTACTGCTGTGCTCCCATAGATACACATGGGGTACATGGAAAGGCATCTCCCATGTTGCTTTAATTGGGTCATTGAATGTAGCTGTTCAATGAAATATTAACATTTTTGTTTTGGAATGCATAGTCTAAGCTCTGCCTCACGTTTATTCAGGTTATTGTTTGCTACAGTCAATCGTACAGAGGGCAGAAACATGTAGTCAAGTGGACTTGATGTTATTGATAGCTTGAGTTTGTTTTTTGCTATGGAAACTATGATACAAGATGTGTGCTTGTCCATTGAAATGTGAATATTTCCCTTTCAATGTGGATAATGCTCAATGCTTCATACTACCATTTAAAAAAAAATCAGTTTTCCCAACCTGAAGTTGGCCCCACCCTTTGTTCATCCTAAACTTGTTTCTTGGGAGATGTGGTCTTGTTTTTACTGCTTATATGTGTTTTAAGTTACCTATTTATACACAGCACCTTAGATTATATCGGACCTGTACAGTATTGCTTTTCCTGAAAATATCCAAAACATTTAATGTTCTTTTTTGCACTAAAATAAAAAAATAATATTTTGGAGCTGTTGTCTAGTTGAGTCACTAGTGTTGTCTCAGACGGATTGAGAGATCAGATCAGCTGGTTTGATTCATCATGATGCTTACATTGTTTAATACTAGGCTAGTTTGTCAGGGGAGACCATTAACTCATTGCATTGACAACTGGTCTGAGATAAACACACGTGCACCTCGAAGTCAGACATTCAGGTGGTTACACCTAGGCCTATTTGTTGAGGGATTTTCCCAGCCAACCAGCATAGTGGGTGATTCACTGAAAATAATGCCTTTTAACGTCTTTGTCAGATAAATAACTGCCACTGGGTTGTGATTGAAACTCCTCCCAGAAGAGGGTGCTATTCATGCATTTATTTGTTTTGAGCTTTTGT
The DNA here is from genome assembly GCF_021184085.1 of Oncorhynchus gorbuscha. NCBI lineage: Eukaryota > Metazoa > Chordata > Actinopteri > Salmoniformes > Salmonidae > Oncorhynchus > Oncorhynchus gorbuscha. Next base: position 18,661,412 of record NC_060181.1, on the reverse strand, counting down.
TTCTATGGCCATGAAAAAGCTTGAAGGTTGTGAGTGAGACAACAGCATATGCAAAGATGACTGACATCATACCATGTATTAGGATACTGGGTGGACGTCTGATAGTTGTGAACATTGTGATTTTGTATATTGTACTGGTTGTGTAAATGTGTAGCTATAAGTCTGATGCCAAAGTTTGTGTTTGGAAAGTGTTCTTCAAGTTGGTTGTTAAATATGTATTACTTGCGTTTATGGCCACCAGAAATAAGACTTCCATAGAGAAATCACATGCATCAACGAATGTGGTAGAACTAGTGTCATATCAGTATGTAGGAGTTATCTGCAAACCTTAAGCTTTTTTTTGTCAACATACATGTAACTGCCAAAATAATGGTGACATTTCAGGTGGGTTTTCTGGGTTTGCGTGGCAACCAAATGTTAGAGACCCTCCTGTTGGCCGCAGTGACAATGTTGCCGTTTTAGGCACATTTTCTGCATTTCTACACATTTTGCCATGGCTTATGCTATCCGAGTGACTCAAACATAACATTTACAACTTACAAATTGATCAATGGGGGCCTCATGCCATGACAAATACTCCTGAAAGCATCATTTTGGGGATTTTAGATTCTCTTCGACTGTAGCTTTTTATTTTGGTTATTTGTTGGTTCTCAAATAAATTATATATATAAAAAAAATGTTTTTAAGTGTATGGGATACCTAGTCAGTTGTACAACTGAAATGTGTCTGCTGCATTTAACCCAACCCCTAGGTCTGTTTTCTGCATACTTTATCTGGTTTTAGTCATTTTATGTTTACACTGAACATTTTTGTTTTTTACCGTTTGGACATAGGCAGCCTGAAAAAAAAACACTCCTGTGCAGAAAAAACTCTGCACTTGAGTAAATGAGGGATACAAAGTATAGTGAAAGCAGCTGCTTCCACATGGGTGTGGTTCCTGAGTAAATTAAGCAATTAACATCCCATCATGCTTAGGGTCATGTATAAAGATTCTGGGAAGGCCATTATTTTGGCTACCAAGGCTATGTCTCCATAGGATGACAATGCATCTATCCACAGGGCACAAATGGTTTTATGGAAATTATGTAAACAATATGCCATGGCTGTCTGTCACTAGATCTCAACCCAATTGAACACGTATGGGAAAGAGAAGGTCCCTGAGACGGCGTTTTCCAACACAAAATGGTGGAATTTCTCATTTGAAGAATGGTGTCACATCCCTCCGATAGAGGTCCAGACACTTGTAGAATCTATGCCAAGGTGCATTGAAGTTGTGCTGGCCCAACGCCCTATTAAGACGCTACGTTGGTGTTTTCTTTATTTTGGCCGTTTCCTGTAGTTATATAGCTATTTAGTATTTTTGAGCCAAATCAGGAATGTACACAAGTGAGATACAATTGCCATAGGGAACTCAACAGTTCATGGGTATGTTTGTGTGGTGTTGTACCAAGAAGTACACTAGTGGCTAGATTGAGTGAACTGAAAAATGGCAAGCCCAAGTAAATAATGATGCAAAGGAACATTTTAAACTGTACACCTACCATCTCCGGTTCTTAACTATTACCTGAAATCTCAAGATGCATATTGACCTCCGCCTAGCGCTTTTCTGGGGAAAAGACCACATTTACATACACATAGTATGCCAGATAATAGTTCATATCCCGCGTTTAGCTCTTATTCGGGATAAGCTGTTTACATGCACCTTTTGATATCCCGCGTACGAGTATCACTGTGTCCATGAATAAATGGAATATTCCTTTAAGTTCCGAGGTTAAATTGAATAGTAAGTGGAATATGGACACTGACTGTAGGCCTATAACCTCTCACATGCAGAGTAATATAGTAAGTCCTGCAGAATGATGCATTTATTGCATTAAAATTATAGAACAAATGTTAATTTGTCTTGGGAACAGAAGTGGAGAAATTTGATTTCATTCAGCATCTTGACAAAAATGTGACTGCGCGTCTAATCTTTGACACTGTACTGCAAATGGACAGTATTTGCACCACAAAATATGTACCCAAGACAAAATTGTTTAATTGTTTTCTCAGCTTTTCTTTTCCTTTAAAACCGGTCAATCTTATGACATTGGTCCTGTGCAAAATGTACAAATCTTTCCACCTTCTTGAAGTTAGTGCGTTTTTCTCCCAGGTCTCTGAACTAAATAGACTACTTTATCGGTGTTAACTAGATTACTAATGCATTAATTCTATCAATGTAAGTCATTTATTCTGGTGAGCTCTACTTTATTTAGTCTTCTGAGACAAGTTATGACTGAAGAGAAGCTGCATGTATATAACTATAGTTGACAAACATATGACCTACCAAATGTTGAAAATTATAATTTGGCCTAAACGTCAGAAATTCTATGCAGAAAGTTGGAGGTGAAAGTAGCCAGTAGGCTATAGGGTCCAGTACAGAGTATCAGCAAAATAAATTATTATGGAGGATGGAACTGCACAGGTAGCCTACTTTTTAAAAAGTGATTTTGTTTGACAATTCGATGAAAACATCACCCAACACCCATGAGATTTAAAACGGCCTGTGCAGCCCAAGGGAAAAAAATGGTAAACGGGATAAGATTTTTTACATGCCACAGTATCCCGTCTAAGATTAGCATATCCCAGGTATCTTATCTGGATTTTTCATAACCGGGATACAAGCTTTTCGGGTTATTGTCAACTCAAACTGAATACTTGAGTATCCCGAATAATAACGGAATATTGGTGTGCATGTAAACGTGATCACTGACTAACAAGTATTTTCTAGAATTAAGACATATCACGTCAATAGATAATTGGAACTGACCAGTACATTCTGACCATACATTCTAGTCCCAGTCCCTTGCAGAAAGAGGTGCTCTTCTCTAAGGCTGGGACAATGAGTCCTATTGGACTGTCTTTGATTATAATTCAATATTGATATCGATATATTTTGATAAAAGTAAATGTTGAGCATTTGCCACCTGATTTGTACTGTCAGTATGAGTAGTTGAGGAACACAGATATTAATAAAGGTTGTGAATAATAATTGTTATTTTGGTATTTTGTCTCAGCCTAATACATAAAGATAAATATTGGATTGATTCTCATTTTATCATGCTTATTTGAGTTGTGTGTCCATGACATTTTCAAAGGTATTTGAGATGGTTTAGTTTCTTCATTGCTTAGCTTTACCCCATAATAGTTTTTGCTTAAGTGATTGTATAGCTTTGATTTGGGCAGAACATAGTAGTATGGATCCATTTACTTTTCTATCTTATCCAAATACAGTAATGGCTCCTGCATCAGAGGTGATACATGCATCTGTTGTCATTTACATTTACATATATTGTATACTGTGGGCAAAACGAAACCTTTAGAAAATATAAAATCAGACTTGTATATCCAGAAAGGCCTATCCCCTTTGCCTTTTCCTGTCTTCTCTTGAAGGTCTACAGTTGAAATGCCATCCCGGCTTAGTAGAGTAGAACTTATTTTCTTAACTGATAGGTTACAATTTATGTACTTAAAGACAGTGTATGTCATTAAGAAATGTATCCACCTGTAATATGGTTGTATAAAATAATTGTTATGCATGCTCATTAACTTCAATCCACAAACTATAAACTGATTGGCTACTGAAAGTGGGATGTGGTCAAGTCAGTCTTTGTTTTCCTAAGTTACTTATCCTTAGCATAGGCTAATGGCACATATTGTCAAATCATTCATTCCACTTCAGTCAACAATTTCTTACTCTGACTATTCAATATCAAACTGTACATCTTATCGCTGGTCATCACAATGCAAAAGTTTATTTTTTGTCATTTAATTTCTTAATTTAGTTAACTTTTGGATATATCATGAACATTTTAGACTTCTATAAAACAAATGTTTTTGCTACATAAAGTATCACACAGGTGCAGTCATGTTTTTTTCCTTTGTTTCTTGTGAGGTGCTGTAATATTAGTGATTTTGGCTTCTGCTTGTCTTAGTTATGTAATTCCACTACAGTAAACACTAGATATGGGGTATTCAACTCCTACCCTACAAGGTCTGGAGCCTGTTGGTTTTCTGTTCTACCTGATAATTAATTGCACACACCTGGTGTCCCAAATCTACATCAGCTCCTGATTAGAGGAGGTCCAGAGTTGAGTTTGAAGGCATAAGAGTCTAATGCTGCCTCAACCAACATTCATTTTTTCTTATGACACAGATGACCTCTGACATGATGCTTCATGAGCAGCTGTTAGTGGTCTACAGAATATTCTATTGAAGTCATAGATGCAAAAGTTGACGCTTTGGCTTTTCTTTTGTTTTCCTTTTTTGCTGGAAATATAGCTTTGTTTTTAGGATTAGATGTATTTTCTTTCCATAAACTCTGTGACCGGTTCAGCATGCCCAGCTAGAAAAGTCCAATATCTCAGTCCTCTCTCCCCATTGAGAAGGTGGCACTGCTGTTTTTGAGTATTCTTTGGTTGAGCTGATTCCAAGCCCTAGCCCACGATAGTTACCATACTAAACTTGACCCCCTATAACCCACAGCGATGCTGTTTTGAGATCCTATTTAAAAAGATAATGGAGAACCTTCAGAGCTTCACCAAACGAATGCCATATAGCGGAATTTCGTGCATATAACATGCAAGAGTGACATGGGGTATTTTTGTATCCTACCAACTAAAGCCCTGTTTCCATTGGCATTTTGAAGGCAGCCTGGTTTGCGCTGACATTGGTGGGCTAGCTCGAATTAAGTTTACTCTGCCTCCAGAAATTATGTAATGTTGCTAGGTAGCCAATGTATAGCTGGCTTCGCTAATATTGCTAGCTAGCTATCACCACGTTGAAGAGTTCAATTCACCATGCTGTAACTAACATTACCCCATACCGTTGCCAGTGCCAGCCAGACTCAGTCATGTATTTAGCTTGCTAAAGTTAGCTATCTATCTAAACAGTTAGCGTCATCGCTAGCATAATACCTACCTTGCTTGCCATGGCATTGGCTATTAGCTAGCTAACCAGATGACAGGATTGATATGTAGCTAGCTTTCAATACGACCTGGCCAGCAAAAAATCCTGCTAGCTTGTTTCAACTCTTGAGTTGCAAGCTAATGTTAGGTAGCCAGCATTCGAGGGCTGACTGTTCTCAAAGTATTTTGTAGTGCAAAAATAAAGGATACAGCAATGGTGGTAAAGTGTGTAGTTGGACAAGCAGTACTACAGTAGTCAATATGCTAGCTAACAGTAACACGCCCATACAAGCTCGCTAAACGTGGTGTCAGCATTCTAATTGAGCTGGCACCAGCTGTGAAACTGCGCTGGCCCAGGTTTCCCTCGACCCAGCTTGAATTTGAGAATTCCATTTGAGCTCGGATGTGGCCCTAATTTGAAGTGCCAGTGGAAACGGGGTTTTAGTAAACTACCTCAGAACGGTCTCGGGTGCTACCGTTGTATATCCCTAATTTATGACGAAAACACAGAATTTATACTGACCAAACAACAAGTCAATACTGTGTATTATATAGACGTTATTATTTTACATTAAAAAACGAAACATCTACGGAGGAACTTTGTTTTAGTATGTAAAGTTCAAGGGACCACATTTTGTAATTGGAGTTAGTCTCAATGTTCTTTCATGCATGTGAGTCCTCCCTTTAAAAAAATGTAGTGATAACAAAAACCACCAATGAACACGAACAAAATGAGTTGGGATTCGTTCATGTGGCTGTAGTCATGGCTGAATGATATATTGGCGTGCCAATGGAATGGCTTTTTAGATCGACCATTAATCGATATTCCTGCAATAGGTTTTTTGTAGTATTAAATAGAAATAGTGGGCTGCAGATGGCGAGAAAGAAGCTTGTCAATGGGATGTTGTATGCAGAGCAATAACTGCTGAAGTCCAAACTAGGGTTGTGATTTGCTTGACTAGGTTTATTAGGGGGCCTAGTCAAGGTGTATGGCAAGTCTCACCTAGTGAGCTACATGAAGCTTGGCTTGTGGTCTAGTGTGGCATCTTTCATTCAGTATTTTAAGAGATTGCAAGTGGATGTCTGATAAATGGAATATACTTAACAAACCTACACTACTAAACATGAATGGTCCACAGTTAAAACCGAGTGTCTGACATGATCTGCATCTCTAAGTGATTTTATCCAGTATCGCAATAACCCAGAATAATAAACTATTAAGCTACAAATGATCAACATTTGATCATGTTTTTGATGAAGATAATGTCTTTTTGCATGCCACATTTTACAAAGGGAATACAAATTTGAACTATACTTTGATCAATGTATTGTACATTGTGACATGAGAGAGAGATATACACACACTGATGCAGCCTACTGGGATATTTCAGTCACTCAAGAAAAGGTACAAAAAAAGGTTGTATGGAAATGTAATTTAAATTCTTCTGTCATTATGGTCATCTGAGCTAAAACCATCCTGTTTTGTGTGTGCCTTTTTTAGAGTTCGTTTCCACCTCATATGGGTTGCTTACACTTTTTGATTCACAGAGCCATAAAATACTTTCTACATGAATTATCATGCAACCTTGAGTGAACATGCTGCATAGAACGATCAGTAATTGTGTTTTGCACTTTCAAGGCAGCTTGTGGCTGGGCAGACAGAAAAATAAATAAAGGTATTTTATGCCATCAATAGGAATTATAAGGAATAATATAACTTTGAAGACCCCCCCCCCCAAAAAAAAAATGGAAAGATATAGATATATATTCATGAAGTACCTCATAAGCCTGATAAATGCTGCAATGGACTTCTCATTTAATCTTTTTCTATTGTCCAATAAAATGTCAATACCCCACCCCCCTCCCGGGAGGTTTGATTGCCACACAAGGTTGTGCATATGCCATGCAAAACCTGCTTTCTGACTCAATGGGTCTTGTAGGATGTTCTGCATGTTCACTGTCAGAAGTGAAAGGGTATTTTCTGAACCTGACGCTAAAAGAAATGGTTGTGTGTCTTGTATGCATTTGTTAACAAAACATTTGATTGTCTGAATAGTTGCATCCACACAGTTTCCACATTTTTCTTTTGTTAGGATGCTGTGAGTGTCCATAGAACCTAAAACAATGGGTTCAGTCAATGAAGAATTCATGTAATTTTTCCATCAGCAAAACTATGGGAACACAATGCTGTTCAATGACTGTTGACTCCGGTATTGCCATAAAAGGGCTGTATCTGCAACTGTTTTTCCTCCCTATCTTACTCTCCCACACCTTTGTCTTAAGATAGCCTTAGCACTTCAAATGGGGTACATTATTCTAGTATATTTGGCCTTAAGTAGGAAATTATGCACTAGAATCCACAACTTGCAAAAAAGCTTGATTCCCATAGACACCTTGAAACCATGTCATGCCCCATTGTCATATCTACCTCCTATGAATGTAAGTGTCCTAAAGATGCAGTCACTTGATGAATGTATTTGTTCTGTCATTATTACATAGACATTCATCCTCAAATTCTAATCAATTTACTTTTTTTTTTTTAAAGACAAATGTCCGGTCTTTACTTATTTTTACAGTAAACAGAATTTTCAGGGTGCCGTTTTAACCCGGCGTTGAGGATCTTTTTTTTGTTTCTTTAAATGTCAATGTAAGCCACGGAGGAGCAAAGTGACCAAAGTTTATCTTCACAAAGTCAGCCCTGCACAGTCCTGTGAACTCAAACCTCCTCGCCTGTCATTTAGATTTTCAGTCTCTCTAACTTCTTTTACCACATGCCAAAACTGAATTTACTGTCATTCCAATCATAGAGAAGTCTTTTTGTTGCTGGTTTATTTGTTTGGATCCACTGCTAAGCTACTCGTTCTTGTTGTCGTAAAGTGTAAGTGAGCTTTGATTTCTATTTTACTTTGTTAACAATTATGATTACAAACACAAGCTATGCTGTAAATCCTGTTAGGAAATAATGTGAATACGTATTACTTGATGTAGTTCACTTTGGCTTGACTGTAAATTGCATTAATTAATAAAAAGGTTTGAATAAACTTTACTTGTCTATTTTACTATGCATATAACAATTTGCTTAAAATGTGAATGGTTTAATCTAGTCCCGTATGTATGTTTTGAATAACTAGTTATGGTTCTATATAGGTGGACATCATCGATTCTGCAAGTTATTCATTCAGTAATACACATTTTTGGCTTCTTAAACCACATCAAATGTCACCATCTTTTGTTTTTGTTAAGTCTTTCTCCCATTCTTATTTACTTACATCAGTGGTATACTTCTTCAAAGACATCCCTTTAAAATTTACTGACAAACTCACTAAACTGATGGTGTGACTGGAGGCATAAACACAAAATATATATATATTTGGTGCATTTGAAAATTATTCAGACCCCCTGACTTATCACATTTTCTTACGTTACAGGCTTACTCTTGTGCAAATTCATTAACTGAAATCTGTTTACATAAGTATTCAGACCCTTGACTCCGTACTTTGAAGCACCTTTGGCAGCAGTTAATGCCTCAAGTCTTCTTGGGAATGACGCTACAAGCTTGGCACACCTGCAGATCCTCTTAAGCTCTGTCAGGTTGGATGGGCAAAGAAACCACTAAAGAACACCAATAAGAAGAGACTTGCTTTGGCCAAGAAACAAGCAATGGACATTAGACTGGTGGAAATCTGTCCTTTTGGTCTAAGTCCAAATTTGAGATGTTTGGTTCCAACTGCCGTGTCTTTGTGATGCAGAGAAGGTGAACGGATGGTCGCCATGTGTAGTTTCCACCGTGAAGCATGGAGGAGGAGGTGTGATGGTGACACTGTCAGGAATTTATTTTGGATTCAAGGCACACTTAACCAGCATGGCTACGACAGCATTCTGCAGTGATATGCCAATTTCATCTGGTTTGCGCTTAGTCCCACTATCATTTGTTTTTCAACAGGACAATTACTCAACACACCTCCAGGCTGTGTAAATGCTATTTGACCAAGGAGAGGGATGGAGTGCATGAGATGACCTGGCCTCCACAATCACCCAACCTCAACCCAAATGAGATGGTTTGGATTGAGTTGGACTGCAGAGTGAAGGAAAAGCAGCCAACAAGTTCTCAGCATATGTGGGAACTCTTTCAAGACTGTTGAAAAAGCATTCCAGGTGAAGCTGGTTGAGAGAATGCTAAGCTGTCAAGGCAAAGGTTTGAAGAATCTCAAATATAAAATATTTTGATGTTTTTATTATTTTTGGGGGGGATTTTTTACCCCTGTTTTCTCCCCACTTTCGTGGTATCCAATTGTTGTAGTAGCTACTATCTTGTCTCATCGCGCACCAGCGACGAGACAAGGACATCCCTACCGACCAAGCCCTCCCTAACCCGGACGACACTAGGTCAATTGTGCGTTGCCCCACGGACCTCCCGGTCGCGGCCGGTTATGACAGAGCCTGGGCGCGAACCCAGGGACTCTGATGGCACAGCTGGCGCTGCAATACAGCGCCCTTAACCACTGCGCCACCCGGGAGGCCCAATATTTTGATATGTTGAAATGACATGGAAACTACGTTGATTCAACCAGTTTTTGCCCAGTGGGACCATGCCAAACATTGCTATTATAAACAGGGTGGTTAGAGCCCTGAATGCTGATTGGCTGAAAGCTGTGGTATATCAGACCGTATACCATGGGTAAAACAAACAAATACAATAACGTTCTAATTATGTTGGTAACAAGTTGATAATAGCAATATGGCCAATACACCACGGCTAAGGGCTGTATCCAAGAACTCTTGTGTCGTGCCTAACAGCTCTAAGCCGTGGTATATTGGCCATATACTACACCACTTCAGGCCTTATTGTTTAATTAGACCACCCTACTAGCACACAAAGAATACACGGGAAAATGTAGGTGAGTTTTTGAAGAACAGATAAAAGTTGCTGTGAACTTAACGCAATGTCCAAAACAAAGAGTCCTGTGGGCTCATGTTTTCCTGGATGAATGATTCAGTGCTGGCCTTGTTATGTTTCTATGTGCCCTTTACATTACTCCTCAGCCCAGCAGCCTCACTTAGCATGTTAATACAAACACTGCTGGGGAACAAGACTGGTCCAGTTCCATCGTGGTGTAGTTGCTCCAGGATAGAACAACGAGCTGAGTTCTGCCTGTCATGTTTCCTCCTGAGTGCCTGGTGCGGGCGGGACCAGGATGATAGTTGGCTTGCACAGCAGTAGGCTTGTGCTAGGCTTTGCTCCTAGAGGGAATATTCAAGCAGTCATATTAATGCCCTTTTACCAGTGGTGTAAATAAAGTATAAGTACTTTAAAGTACTACTAAAGTCGTTTTTTTAGGGTATCTGTACTTTTGTTTTTCACTTATTTTTACTCCACTACATTCCTAACTAAAATGTGCTTTTTACTCCCATACATTTCCTCTGACACCTAAAAGTACTCCTACATTTCAAATGTTTAGCAGGACAGCTAATTCATGGACTTATCAAGAGAATGCGCTGTCATCACTACTGTCACTGATCTGGCAGACTCACTAAATTATGTCTGGCTATCTAGAAATTAAAACAAATATTGTGCTGTTTGGCTTGCATTTTAAATTAAACATTTACTTTTACTGGGTGACATTCACTTTTACGTGAGCCATTTTTTATTGAAGTATCTTTACTCAAGTTTGACAATTGGGTACTTTTCCACAGTGATTATTTATTATAGGCAAGGTAATACTATTGAGAAATGAAATGGTTGTAGAAGTTAGTTGATCAAAGGTGATTGAGCGAACTTCCTCTTAGTGTTTGTGCAAGCAGAATAGGGGTGTACAAGAACAAAGAGGAAAGGTAATATTGAGCTTTCTGCTCCAAACCAGAATGGTTGAATTCCTAGTGTATGAAGTCATGCATGATCAGCCACTAGTCTTGTTTTAATGCCACGTGCACAAGTACAATGGAATGCCATTCTTGCAAGCTCTAAACCCAACAGTGAAGCAATCAATATAGTATAGAATCTGTTCAGGAGGCTGCTAGTGGCAAACTTGATGAACCAGTACCGCTTGCCATGCAGAAGCAGAGAGAACAGTTCATGTTCAGGACCTGTCACACGGAGGGGTCCAAACACAGTGGGAACATTTATCCAGACGGCACCTGAATAATTGCAAATGTTCTACATCTTCAGTCCTCCCCACATCTTTCTAGTACGATACAGCTTGAACCAATCCCACGGGTAACTAGGAACCTGTTCTTAGATTTACAAGAACCTTTTGTGACTGATGTGTTTCTAGTATAAAGGAGCACATTGTCAACAAAGGACTCAATCAACAGGAAAGACCACGTGGCATCCCTTCTAGAGAGGTGTTCACATCATGCAACTCCGACTGATTTCTATTCAATATGAACAATAATTACAATGAGCAAGTTTTTTGTTGAAGGAAGGAAAACAAAGTAATTTAATGGTTATCAAGTTAAGTACCCTAACATAATGGTGCGAGTAGATTGGCCAGCTCATCCTCCCGAAGAGATGACGTCATCGTCCCGAAGAGATGCGCTGTCGAGAAGAGGTGTCAGGAGTATGCAATTGAGTTTGAGGTGGGTTTCCTCTTTTTTTTTTTCTCTTCAATTTATGCTTTGGCCACAAATAGGAGTATAGGATGAGTCAACAACATCTATTTGGGGATGAGTTAACAGAATATGATTAAGTTATGATTTAATGGGACAGTTAAGCTACTTAGTTCAGTGCATTCTTGAGACATCACATTACAGGACCTTGCTTTGTAGTTTCATGGCATACAGACACACAGCAGAATATTTAGACTTTGATTCAATAAATGTATTAAGTCTGATTATTTCACATGAAAAACCTAAAAATATGGCATTGCCTACTGTAGCATAACTTACATTGCAATCGGAGAGGAGCTGTTACAAAAAATAAGAGAATATTTAAATAAGTGCTGCCTGCAGCCACCCAGGACTGGAAGTACCTATGAGTAGTATAGAAAATAGATCACACTAAACACAGCTAAAATCTAAAGTCTGTATATTCCTTAGTCACATAACCCATTCAAACGCTGTAAGAAATCAGTTTACATGTCTATATTTCTGCAGATTTCATTTGGTATATGAATAAAAGTCCATTAGCAAAGACTGTGCATTGGTGTTACACTTTATAAAAGGATACAACCAACAAGGAATGTATTTTGACCTGAGAACTGCGTCGCTTGTATGGAAGACATTGTTGAAAAAAAGAAACTGATCTCGTTCACCCTTTGCTTCAAGGTCTCCTGTAAAACATAATGCCCAAAACAAATGAAATCCCTCATCTCTGTGCACTATTTGCATCAGCTGGCATCAAACCCAGGGGAGTACAGAGATATCCCTCTTAGGCAGCAGGTTATTGCTGTGGTGGGGGGTGGGGTAGGGGGGACATATAATTATGATTTTAAAGCTAGTTTTAAAGCTAGATTTTAAAGTAGTCATTTCACATACTAATTCTTTCTGACCCAAAACTGGATGCTCAGCATGCGGATGACTCTGCAACTTAATTGTAGTAAACATGATATGCTCTAGTAAATCTCAGATCAAGATGTAGGCCTACACAATGCCATTGAATGGAAGTGGTATGAATGTAGTCTACTTCAGGAATGAGCTGGAGAAAAATATTCAGACTCCATGCTAGCAATACAACCACTGTTGCTTCAAGGGGTTTTGCTTCAATTGTCTGCTTCCTCAATTGGATTTTCTTCTAGAAGCTTCAGGTAATCCCGAACCAAGATCTTCTTTGGTAGGATATCTGCAAACAGTAAACGGAACAGATAAAAATATTTGCTTTCTCAGTGTCATGATAGCCCATGTTCATTCAGAGAGAAGAGAAGGACAGTCAACTGGTGGTGGTGACAAATGGATTAAATCACATTTCCAAAAAAAAAAAAAAAAAGTGTCAAATCACCAGTTGGCAACCCATCCCTTATGGGATTAATTTACATTACAATAATTCACTATGGTAATGAAATGATAATTATTCCAGGGTTCTCTGTATTGCGCATCGCATAAAGAGTGAATTTATTTTGTGAAAATCAATACATAATAGTAAAGAAGGTTGTGTGAGAGAGGTCTTACCTGTGAGAAACTGAAAAGTCTCTTTCTCCTCAACAGTATTGGCCAGATCACTGTACAAGAGGGTCTGGTCTTTCCCTGATCCATTATTGAATGAGGACAGAGCTAGGTGCTGAACAAAAAGTTCCTAGAAGAGAGATGAATCAACTTATTACATGGGACAGTTCCATATCATTACCAGTGACACCATTAGGATGAAGGGCAGTCTTCACTTTACAAGGCTCTGATGGAGGTTACACTACAGCCACGTAAAGTAAGTTGAGGGGCAAATCACATTTTATTGGTCAACTACACATATTCCACAGTTATCGCAAGTCTAGCGAAACGCTCCCGATCCCCAACAGTGCAGTAATATACCCCCCCCCAAAAAAACAAAAATACCCAAAATGTAATCAAACAAAAATATTAGAAAGAGCAAAGTCAGAGTCTGGAATATAAATACAGTTGAAGAAGTCAAAGGTTTACATACACTTGGGTTGGCGTCATTAAAACTCATTTTTCAACCACTCCACAATTTTTGTCACCTATATTTTTAGCAAGTAGTGTAGACTGTAGTGACGCTTCTTTATTTATTTATCACTCCAGTGTTAATTTGCAAAATTGTAATTATCCACCTACCTCTTCTCACCCCCCCCCCCCCCCCTTAAGATTTAGATGCACTATTGTAAAGTGACTGTTCCACTGGATGTCATAAGGTGAATGCACCAATTTTATAAGTCGCTCTGGATAAGAGCGTCTGCTAAATGACTTAAATGTAAATGTAATGCCTTTTGCACACAATGTATATAGACTCTTTTTCTACTGTGTTACCTGGTTAAATAAGGTGAAATAAAAATAAAATTATTGCACTGAGATGCAGTGCCTTAGACCGCTGCGCCACTTGGGAGTCCAGACTAAAACGTTTGTGAATAACAGCCACGGTGACCGATAGATACGGGCAGTGTTGCTGCGGGAAGTTTTGACGTTAGGATTCAGATCTTTGTGCATGACCAGATACGAAGCAAACACGGGAGAAATACTTTGAACACAACAACTGCAGCATTTATTTTGATATAAATCACAACGTACCCATACTTGACTAATTTTATTAAACGCTCACACTGAAGAGCCCCGAGTGTGGCCACCCCGCCAACATGGCTAGTGAATTAGCCAATGCCTAAATCTACCCGTATTTGGCGGGTGTTAATTTTAGGCCCTGCATTCATTACGGGATAACTGTCCATCATATTCTGGTTTAAATTACAGCCAAATATATTTCCACTTTATGTGCAACCGTAATGTCACTTCAGGGTGAACGTTAGTTAGCTAGCTGTTACAGCCATTCAGGGTTAGTTTACCTACCTTGACAAGTACAGTAAACTTAGAGATTAACGTCCCAATTTATGAAAGTAGATAGCTAGTACTGTCTGCATATGTATACATTCATTTCAGACCTTACTGCAAAATGACCTTGTAGGCCTAGCTAATACGTACCGTTAGCTAGCTAGCATAGCTAAACCAATAAACAAACTGCCGATTGAACTAAACTTACTGTTGCTTTGGTGGTGAGGAGAAGAGCCTCTTGGTTGATGCTTGAGACGTCGGGAGAACTTTTCATGATCAGTTTCACACGAGTCATTGGAAGAGAGATGCCTTTGCTGTTAGATGCATGATTCACTTTCTCTTCCACGGTGTTGCTCGACATCTTGATAAGTATGTTTCTCAGTAGTATGGGCACACAGTTGATAAACACTTGCGAAGAGCGGAAGTACCCCGCTACTTTCAGAGCAATGACGTGGGCGTGGTTAGTTTTTTTCTTCTGCCATTTCCCCCCAAATCCTTTTTTATTTATTTATTTATTTGTAATTAATTTATGATTTTTTTTCCCACACTCTACTTTAAAACATGTTTTTAAAAAACAATAAATCAATACATAAAGCACGAGGGAACACAAGCATACATAGATCTGGATAAGAGCGTCTGCTAAATGACTTAAATGTAAATGTAAATGTAGATTACAAACAATGGACAGTCGAGCTTGGGGGTACAATATCACATTACAATTACACAAGGACCTTAAGGAACATACATATACTTACATACATATACATATACATATACATATACATATACTTAAAATACAGTTCAATTTCTTTTTGTAGGGTACGAAAATATGGTTTTCTGTTTGTAAATTTACATTTGTGTATATGAAATTTGGCCAAAATAATAATTAAATTAATTACATAAAAATGTTTCAGCTTATTTCAATTGTATGTAAAGAATCCAAACAGTACATCTCTCCACAATAGTGTAAAATCTTCACAAATGTGTTCAATTATAAATCTACTGATGTCTTGCCACAGTTTTCTTACATTAATACAATGCTAAAAAAGATGCAACACTGTTTCTGGGTGGTCATTATAAAAGGAGCAATTTGAGTTGGTTTTCCTTAAACTTCTTCATATAGTGGTGGGCAGGATAATATTTAGGAATAATTTTAAAGGAAACTTCCTTAATTTTGTAAACTAATAGGTATGTGTGTAGCAACATCCAAACTTTTTTCCAACAGATATTATCAATAAATTAATTCCAAGTCATGACATACAACATCCTGCTGAAACAAGGTTCGTATCGCTCTGTTGTTGAATGGACCAAAAGAGAAACAAATCTTTCCTACTGATGAGTCAACAGGGTCAATAGAAGGTAGGCTCTGAGGATCAGGTCTTGACACATTCCTGAATAACATAACAACACCTGAGGGAATGGCATCTAAAACAATTGCAAAATCTTTAGGTTTTATAGGGACCTTGTAAAGTGATAAGAATTCCTTATAACTGAGTAAAAGACCCTCTGCATTTACCAGTTGGCTCACAAATAGGATATTATTTCAGAACCCAATATTCTAAAAAGAAAGAAGTATCTTTATACAATATATCCCGATTATTCCATATATAATATCTGTGTGGAGAAAAATTATGTGTTTATAAATTAAGGACCATGACAAGAAAACCTGCCGATGAAAAGCAGAAAGTTTCACTGAATTCAGTCCACCATTCTCATAAGTGTTCATTACAACAGTTGTCTTAATGTAATGGGTATTGTTTCTCAAAAGAAAGTTGAAAAGCATCTGGTCTCTCTCCTTGCTTATTTTACTGTCAAGATATAAAGATAGAGCACCATATGTTAGTCTAGAGATACCTTCAGCCTTGGTTATTAGGACTCTACCTTTTAAAGATAAGTCCCTCTGTAGCCATTGATTTAGCTTCTTTTGTTTTTTTAAAATAAGAGGGTTAAAATTTAGTAAGCCTCTAGACTTCTGATCCTTTGTAATGGTTATGCCTAAATATGTAAGTTCTTCTTTTACTGGAATACCATAATATGAAGGTGTCACACAATATTTGACAGATATGAGTTCACATTTATTAATGTTGAGATATAGACCAGACGCTTTGGAAAAGGATTGTATCACATTGATCGATATGGGAATTTGGTTAGCGTCTTTCAGAGAAAGTGTAGTATCATCAGCCAGCTGGCTTATAATAATTTATTTAACAGCTATGGAAATACCTTATACAGGACCATTATTTAAAGAATTTGCAAGAAGTTGGGTGATTAATAAACTGATGCTCTACTGTGTCAAATGCTTTATAAAAATCTAAAAATAATATGAAGCTATCCTCAGTTATTAGGTCTGAGTAGTCAAGTATGTCTAATACTAGTCTGACATTGTTAGAAATATGTCTGTTCCTCATGAAGCCAGACTGTTTCATCAATGATTGCATCCAGGACTTCTTTAATTATTTTAAGTAAGGCTGATATCTTATAGTCATTATTAAGAAGACAAATTGGACGCGAGTTATCGATGAGCAGCAAGTGTTGCACAGCAACAGATTGAGAAAACCTACATCAGTCAAGTAATCCATTTAAACAATAATCTTCATTTTAATTTGACTTTACAAACAATAAGAGCTGCAGCTATCAAAAACATATGGAAATATCTGCTCTACCCAAAATTACAACCAACTAATTGCAGAATTACTGCAAAAATGGAAAAGGAAAGTGAAAGGGGGAAGAAGTAAAGGAACTGGTCTGTTGGCCCTGCAATAAAGATCATTGGTTAAAGAATATTGTGAAAAGAAAATATATCAGTTTAATTTATGTTTAAAAAAATAACAGCTGTACCATAAAGATTGCAAAATACTTGAAGAGATCTTTGATGTACCAATCCCATGGTATATGGTTTATGAACTGATACGCAAAACGACGCCAGATTCAAAATGTAGAATTTCTCAACTTAAATTATTATACAAAATTCTCCCAATAACTAAAAGAATGTTATTTATATGAAGGATACAACCTTCCCAGCGCTGCAGATTTTGCTGTGAAAAGGCAGAATCATTAGATAATTTGTTTAGGTACTGTCAATATGGTACTTTCAACAGATTTACTTTTAAGGCACAACTGTTAATTGAAATGCATTCCAGGTGACTACCGCATGAAGCTGGTTGAGAGAATGCCAAAAGTGCACAAAGCTGTCATCAAGGCAAAGGATTTGTTTAACACTTTTTTGTTTACTACATGATTCCATATGTGTTATTTCATAGTTTTGATGTCTTCACTATTATTCTACAATGTTAGAAAATAGTCTAAATAAAGAAAAACCCTTCAATGAGTAGGTGTTCTAAAACTTTTCACCGGTGGTAGTGTGTCTGTGTATATATATATATTGTGGCAGACCAGGGGGTTTGGTCAAGACATTTACATAGATCAGATACAGACAGAGTATGATTAGCTCAGTTTCAAGGGTGTTTATTAAATAATAATTCAAAAAGAAAAATAACAGGTCTCCCCCATGAGACCCTCTCCGCGATACCTTCTCCTGGGCTCCGGATCTTCCTGTAGTGCACACAAACTCAACTCCCTCATCTTAGCTCGGGTAACCGTATCCAACCACATGGAAGTCACCTCACTTCCCCTAGTCCTCCTGTGTGCGGCCCTTCTGACAGCTTTATGGCCCTTGCACAGCTGGTGAGCAATCCGCCCTTGATTACCCACCAGCTCCCAATCAGCCCCAATTAGTCCTGGCTTGAGAGCCCGTCGAGACCTGGCACGTCCAGCAGATGGAGCCATCGCCTCGATGTATACTCCATCTAATATGGGGGATTGGAAGTGATGCCGACAATTACATTGATGGTAGCTACAATCTATCTGCAGTATTAAAGCTGATCTTCCCCTAAATAAAACATTAAATAAAAAAATAACAACAAGAGTCTATTTCGTCCGAGTCTAGGCCTATATAAAATACATTAGCCTAGCTCAGCCAGTTATGAGGCTTAACAGCATCTTTTACAAAAAAAAAAATGAATGGCCATAAATGTAACATCCTACATAAAACAATAATTTAAAGATGGCCTGCTCCTTTAACGATAGTCATTTATGTTTGTTCTGTCAGCTTGAGACCTAAATATCCCTGGAAAAGCACAATAATGTTAGTATTGACTAAATACTTTCATATAGGCCACTAACTGACTTACTGAATGGGAAAAGTTGCATTTCCCCTCGGACACGATCTTGTGTCCACAGGCTGTCCTCGATTGAAAGCTGGTTCCTGTCATGAGTCTCTATTGCGTTCCTAGAGGAAAATGGGGACTTGATGTTAGTACATAAAATGCAAGATTCTTTATTGTGCTGTATTCCTCTGAGCATGCCATTCAAAACGCACAAGGATTCGGAGAGCATCCTTGATTTGGCTTCTTTTGATACGTTTTGAGAGCGACATTTTCTGTTGCTATCAATATGATCTGAACAGAACGAATGTTGACGTTAAAACAACAGCGTAGCCTACAGTTCACTAGGTAGACCTGTTTTTCCCCACCAATCAACGTACAGAGAAATAGACAAAATAACATTTGAATAGAGACATGGTGATTTTATGAGCGTAATCAGATCGAAAAAAACATGTTATTGTCACTGAATTTATTATGTACTAATCGGATTTGTTAAACAAGTTCAATTTGTAGTGTAGGCCAATTCATTGTGCTAAAATTCTAGGCTAATTATGTTCTGACTCACCGACTATTAGCTCAGAAAAAAATTGGGCCGAGACCAAACATAGTTGACGAACCCTCAACAGTAGGTACTCCTGTGTTTAAGACAATATGATTGTTGTTTTTTTACTTCCTATTTGCTAAGAAGTAGCTGATAGTTTATAAGCCCGCCCGTTAGATAAATATAATACCTAGATCTAAGGCTGTCGATACACGCCATCACAGTAGGTGGAGCATTACACTTCGCTTAGTGCGGCCCACACTAGCTAGCTGAACTTGAAAGAAGAAGACATTTTTACATACTGGTTAGCTTGATGTCTGGGCTAAATCGATGTAGCCATTTGTGTTGTTCCTTTAGATCTAGCTTATTGTGGTTGTATTTGATTTGCATGCTGTAGTTTTTTGTCTAAGTCCGTCCGTCAAGAGCGGCTTTGTTGTTGTTGCTGATGTTGTTAGCCAGAATACAGTTAGCTGGCTAAATAGCTAGCTAGCCTCTGCGTTCATTTCGCTGGCCTACATTTTCCTATCAAGATGCCGCTGGGTTTGAAACCATGTTGCGCTGTCTGCAAAACAAACTCGTCGTCTATGTGGAAAAAAGGAAACCAAGGAGAGATCCTGTGCAATAACTGTACGGGGAAGAGCACCAGCAGTGGAGCATCTGGACCGTCTGCGTCCTCCAACACACAGCAGAATAATGTCGGGGGCAAGCAGGTTTGCACATATAAAATATACATAGGCCTGCACTGCACTGGAGTGTGCTTCCCTTAGTGGCTGTACCTCCATACTGTTATACTTCCAAGGCAAAGCAGAGATCAATCATTTAGGCATGTGTGATCCACATTGTCATATTGGTATTTGACACATCTTGCCCACAGTCTAAACAAGAGATCCACAGGAGATCAGCACGGTTGAGGAGCACCAAGTACAAAAACCCTGCTACCGAAAAAAAGGTCTCTACCAAAGGAAAAGGAAGAAGACACATCTTCAAACTAAAAAATGTCAGTACCATTGGTTCAATACACAGGAACTCAGACATCCTTGTGTTGGATTGTCAGACAATTGTTCTAATTGAAGCTCCTCAAACAAAATGTGATTTCTTCCACAGCCAATCAAAGCACCAGAATCTGTTTCCACTATCATCACATCAGAATCAGTCTTTTATAAGGTACAGTACGTTTACTTTTTAAATTTTTATCATTCAGTACTGTATGTTAGCAAACATAACAAACGTATCTGTATGCCACATCTTTTGTCATTGTGCAGGGTGTGTATTATCAGATAGGAGATGTCATCAAAGTTACAGATGAGGATGATGGGAGGCCATACTATGCACAGATCAGAGGTTTTGTCCAGGACCAATACTGTGAGAAAAGTGCAGCCTTGACTTGGTTGATACCAACCCAGGCCAGTCCTAAGGACCTGTTTGATCCTGCCACTTACATTGTTGGTGAGTGATGATTGAATTTACGTCACTTAAAAAAAATATGGCTTTTTTTCTCCCCAATTTCGTGGTATCCATTAGGTAGTAACCAAATTCATACCGCTGGACCTCCCGTACGGAGTCAAGAGCCATGCGTCCTCCGAAACACAACCCAACCTAGCCGCACTGCTTCCTGACACAACGCACATCCAACACGGAAGCCAGCCGCACCAATGTGTCGGAGGAAACACCTAGCGACCTGGTCAGCATGCACTGCGCCCGTCCCGCCACAGGAGTCGCTAGTGCGCAATGAGAAGGATATCCCTGCCGGGCCAAACCCGGATGACGCTGGGCCATTGTGCATCGCCCCATGGATCTCCCGGCTGTGGCAGAGCCTGGGCTCGAACCAAGAATATCTGGTGGCACACTGCGATACACATTAGACTAAAGTTACATTTGAGAATACAGAAATAAGTTATGTATATCTTTGAACATTGTGTAAATGTGAGTAATGTCACAGTAGACTCAAAGACCACAACTAGCCAATAATGTCTCTGTTATTGATTATCTGACTTCTATAGGTCCAGAGGAGGATTTTCCCAGGAAGATGGAGTACCTGGAGTTTGTGTGCCACGCCCCCTCGGAGTACTTCAAGTCCAGGAGCTGTCCTTTCCCCACCATTCCGATCCGTCCAGAGAAAGGCTACATCTGGACCCATATTGGACCCACGCCAGTCATCGCTATCAAAGAATCTTTTGGCAACAGCAATTAGCTGCTGGGGCATTTACCATAAAGATATTAACTTTGTCTGTTAGCTTGCTAACGGACGTATGTACATTTTTGTAATATAATGGAGACAAGTTTTAGACTGTATAAGACACATTATTAGTCTTTGAATATGGAAACTGGTTTGTAAACATCCACAATCTAAATGTAATATCTTGAACAGTATGATAACTACCCATGAAATGATCATCCAGAGGTGACACCATCAAACATGGGATTGACTTTTATATTCAGTAATGTGGAAAATACGTTTTCAAAAGCTTTGTTTACTAGAATGCTTTTAAAACAATCAACTTAATTTTCTTTAGACATCTGTGTCATTCATGTGAAGTGTTTAACGAATATTAGATCGAGACCAACTAACATTTTTAAATAAAGAACATTTATTTAGAAATAAGCTGTTAATAGCTTCCAAGTTATCCCTTTGAGTATATTTTTGAGACACTGTGAAACCTTTATGATCATTTATTCCCCCCCCCCCAACAAATCTCCAATCTTTTTTATAAAAAAAACTAAATCCCCCTTGATTTCACAGTCCATGGTCAACATTGATCTGCATGTGCAAATGTGTGCAGCAAGCATACAGTCTGACTTAACCATGAAACCTAGCACATTATTTTTGAGATCATTTCAGCTAATCAGTAAAGCCAAATGGCTGTTAACGGTGTGTTCAGCCTGTGTTGTGGTGTGTGCTGGGAGTGTTACTGTGTCCCACATCCACATGTGTAGAAGTAGACCGGTAGGACAGCTGGCTGTCCATGGACAGCCTCATGGCTGCATGACGCATATCCCCCTGCTGGAACAGGTGAGGATGCTCTGTTTGAGTTGAGGACATGAGCCCTAGGACTGTGCCTCTGGACTACCAGGCCTGATGATTCCTGGCTGCCCACAGTCCACCTGGTCTTGCTGCTCAAGTTTGAATTGTTCTGCCCATGGCTATGGAACCCTGACATGTTCACCGGATGTGCTACCTTCTCCTCGACGTGCTGTTTTCTACTGACTCTACCGCACCTTCTGTCTCGACCTCTAAATGCTTGGTTATGAAAAGCCAGCTGACATTTTCTCCTGAGGTACTGGCCTGTTGTACCCTCTACAACAAATGTGATTATTATTTGACCGTACTGGTCATCTGTGAATGCTTGAACTTCTTGAAGAACAATCTGGCCTTAATTGCCATGTACTCTGAAAATCTCCACCCAGCACAGCCAGAAGAGGACTGGCCACCCCTCAGAGCCTGGTTCCTTTCTAGGTTTCTTCCTTGGCTCCTGCCTTTCTAGGAAGTTTTTCCTAGCCACTGTGCTTCTACATCTGCATTTCTTGCTGTTTGGGGTTTTAGGGTGGGTTTTTGTATAAGCACTTTGTGCCATCTGCTGATGTAAAAAGGGCTTTATAAATACATTGGATTTGATGAGCTTGACACACGACTGACAGTAAGAGAACAGTACATTTAAGGTTATAGACAACTCCAGGAAGAGTCATTGAATCTATTGAGCACCCATAAGGCTCTGATCAAAATTAGTGCACTATATGGGGAATGGTGCCATGTCCACTGCCTTCTTACCTTCTCCAGGGTGATGAGGGTGGACAGGATGTCTCCAGTATGGCCGGTGGCAATATCATTATTCAATAGTTTGTCCTGGAGGGTTGCAGTCATATGGTTCCTCATCATCACCTCTTGCTGTACGTTGAACGACAGGCTGTGCACCCCCTCCACTATCCTGTGGATAAACACATAGACGTGGTCTGAAATATACCTGCCATATCTCCCTGTAGGCAGCCATGTTCTTCTGCATAGTTTGTCCTGGAGAGTTGCAGTCATATGGTTCCTCATCATCACCTCTTGCTGTACGTTGAACGACAGGCTGTGCACCCCCTCCACTATCCTGTGGATAAACACATACACGTGGTCTGAAATATACCTGCCATATCTCCCTGTAGGCAGCCATGTTCTTCTGCATAGTTTGTCCTGGAGAGTTGCAGTCATATGGTTCCTCATCATCACCTCTTGTGCTGGCAAGGGCCAGCTTCTCCCAAGGTGTCCATGGTCAGGTTCTTCCAGGTCTTCTGGTGCCGGGTCATGTTGGTCTTGGTCACCACCTCTGCCCTGGTCCATCAGGACTCCCGTATCTTCCGGTATAATCTGTGGGAGAATTAAGGGGTTGAGGAGTGAGTTTGGTGTGGTGTGTCGGGAGAGTGGACTTAATACACAGGATGGTAATATGGGATTGAAAACAACGAAAGAGGAGTGGTCATTTTGATGATTTTGAAAGGCAGCTTGTAGTAATAATCAGTATACAGCCATGTGAAAGACACGCAATTCATCACACAACCCCCATCCCCTCTGTCATCAACAACAGAGCCTTGGTATATGAAGCACTTACGTGACATGGAAACTATAGGGGAAACGGAAAGAGTGACAGACTTACCTTACCGCTAGCCAGCGAACACTCTTAAGAGTTCTTGTCGTCATAGTCGGCCATCTTTTCCTCCAGGTTGGTGGTTACCACGGCGACGAGGAGATTGGTGAAAATGAAGAAGTAGAGACGGTCCGTACATCAGCCCCTCCCATCATAAGAATGATGGAAGTGAAAGGATAAGAATGATGGGAGTGAAGGGTTGAGAAGTGAAATGTGGAAGGGGTTGGGAGTGGGATGGGTTGGGGAGTGGGAGGGTTTGGTAAGTGGGAGGGGTTGGGGAGTGAAGGGTTGGGAAGTGAAGAATTGTGGAGTGGGAGGGGTTGGGGAGTGAACATTTAGGGAGTGGGAGGCGTTTACTGCGTTTGTCTCACCAACCCGGTTAGAAATATTATGAAGAATGTTGAGGAATCTTTGACCAGAAAGGGCTTGTTAGAGACGATAGACATCACAAGGTGATAGGAACTGAAGTGGCGTTCTAAGGTCATTCAGTCCCTGGTCCATTAAATGCGCAAATTACGCAGACACCACTGGGTGGCAATATATATATATTTTTAATTGATCCTTTATTTAACTCGGCAAGTCAGTAAAGAACAAATCCTTATTTACAATGATGGCCTAGGAACAGTAGATTAACATGCCTTGTCCAGGGGCAGAACGACCTATTTTTTTTTACCTTGTCAGCTCGGGGATTTTATCTAGCAACCTTTAGGTTACTGGCCCAACGCACTAGGCTACCTGCCGCCCCAATATACAGTAGCCTATTTAGGGAAAAAGCGATCTAGATACTAAACATATAAAACGTTTGCATAATGAAGGGCTCTTATTTTATGTTTACACGAAAGACACATCATGCACGCGTTAAATTATGTCATTGTGAGCTCATTTGTTGTATGCGCTCAATAAAAAATTTGAAAATACTTTCCCCTAATGGCCAGCAGGATGTGCTGTACCCTCTGTATATTGATTATTCGTTTCGTTTCCATAATAAACTCCGCAAGTTCTCTCTGTCCAACATACTTGTGTGCACTTTCACGAAGCTTCGGTCCTCTTGTCTATCTCAACCCTATAATAACTTAATGGCAAAAACGACATATCGGTGCATACAGGATACAACTGTCTTTGTTGTTATCAATGGGAGATGATGAAGACGTCTTGATCAATGCGCAAATAGATGAAGGTTCAAGGCACGACAGGAAATATACAAAAATATGGGCAAACTCCAATCAAAACATGGTGAGACTTGTAGTATTTAGGTTCAGGGGCTACTGTATATCTCTTAATAACCTAATTGTAACAATCTTTTCTTTCTCTCTTTTGTGTTTCCATTCCATGCATAATTTGGATAGCCTGTAAACGCAGAGAAAATCCTGAAGGTAAGAATCACCTTTAGGAAGGTCTCAAATGTATGTCTCTCAAACATAGTGTTATGCAGGATATAGACTTAATTTTTTTGTTTGTTTGTTTCTTCCAGGTGGTAGTTTTGCTGCCAATGTGCTCACCTATCAGAGAGAGCTAGAATGTACAGACCTCCACACCCACCAAATCAGATTCAAGCAGGTACTGTACAATGCATTTTCCAGAGATATTGAAATAGAATGAACATTTCATCTGTTTGCAGATTTTCAGTGAGAGAGAGAGAGTCATCAGACAGTCACTAGCCATATTTGGGGCGGCAGGCAGCCTAGAGATTAGTGTTGGGCCAGTAACTGAAAGATGGCCAAATCGAATCCCTGAGCGGACAAAGTAAAAATCTGTCGTTCTGCCACTGAACAAGGCAGTTAATCCACTGTTCCTAGGCCGTCATTGTAAATAAGAATGAGTTCTTAACTGACTTGCCTAGTTAAATAAAAAATAAAAATACCCTGCTGCCAAATCCTTCTCACACCTAAATCCCCATAGGCCTACTTCTCTAGGACAGTTCTTTAGTTTGTCAATGCTAACAGTCAGTTGTTTACCAAACTCTAGTTTGTGTTTTGCATCCTGGGGGGTTAGCATCCTTCTCTGGACCATGTTCATGATGCATCTGCTTCGGGCTCTTTCTGGCCCAGAAACGCCTGTAAATGGAAAGCAACACAGACACATGTGTGTCATTAGAGTTGAGAGGCTTGAACTTGGATAATGACGCTAACAAGAACCAGAATGGTGGATTCCTGTGAAAGGGTAGCTGAATGGACCACAGCCACCCAGAGTGGAAGAGCTTAGAATCCTAATGAAAAGATGAAGGCAGTGTATCACACATCGCTTCTTATCTAAGACAAAGGTAAGCAAATGGACAATTCTCTATTGAATACATGGTGTTTTATTCATCAATCTTTATACATAAAACATAGCCATCTCGGTAAACAACTGTACCATCTGGGTAAACAACAAATAACATTTTGAATTGCTGCCTTCTCAGTCTTGTTTACATCCTGATTCATCCATCCATAGAGGATTAACACTGTCAGTCACCACTTCATGCTCACATTGAGTCCACACTGGTGTTCGCACTAGGGTTCACGGACTCTGAATCACATGTGCATGATGTCTCAGCCAGGTCTGCTCCTCCCTCCCTCCCAGTCCCAGCCAAGGCAAAGCAACCACAGGATGATAGAACAGTATAAGCACACAGCCAAGCCAGGGACATGAAAGGTGTTTGGAGAGGGGCTTTTCCCCCCATGCTCTCTGTGAGAGGAGGCTGTCATGTCTGTGTGAAATGCATATGGCCGCTGTCCAGAACAGCAGGGCCTTTCATTACCGCCACACTGAAACCCCACATCTGGTGCTGGCAGGGGGAGACAAGGTCTGGTAGGCGGAGTGTCTGGTTGTGGGTGGAACACCTTCACATGTAGGCTTAGTACTGTTAATGAGATGGTCACATTTGGGAAGATGTAGCATAGTGAGAGTACAACATCTTGATGCTCATAACTCTTCTTTGACTCTTAACTGTGTGACCACTCACTGCCTCACTCACATATTTTGAATTTCTTCTTTTCTCTCTCGTAATCATCTTTCAACACTTGGAAAGACCTGTTGGAGCCATTTTGAATGCCTACTGTAGTGTCATTTTGAACTCATGGTGGGTAGGAGGTATTAATGAAGTGTTGGTCCATGCTGCTGTCTTTCTGGAGCCTGTTATTAGGAAAGAAAGGCTGAGCCTGCCAGGTTTCTATAATGAGACCCAGGTCCTCCACACCTTTTTAATAGCAGTTCAATTGTTCCTGTGATTCAGTATTCCAGCTCCACCATTAGCGGCTCCATGGCACAACCACATATGTAACTGTCAGTAGGGGGTCTGGCTAGCTACAGTTTGTAGTGTACTGGTATACTCTATATTATTTTCCTGGGCACCTCATGTGTGTGTCTGGCTGTCTAAGATTATGTTAATTGTTTGTGCTCTTTTCAGTAATGAAGCTTGATTGGGGCAGCAGGGTAGCCTAGTAGCCTAGTGGTTAGAGCGTTGGACTAGTAACCGAAAGGTTGCAAGTTCATATCCCCGAGCTGACAAAGTACAAATCTGTCGTTCTGCCCCTGAACAGGCAGTTAACCCACTGTTCCTAGGCTGTCATTGAAAATAAGAATTTGTTCTTAACTGACTTGCCTAGTAAAATAAAGGTAAAATAAAAAATTGATTATAGTGTCAACTTTGATGCCTTCATTGGGGTGTCCAGGCTGTAGCGGTCACATGTCCTAGATCACTTGTGTCAACATCCTGCAGCCTCAGGTCATAGACCCAGTGAGACACCAAAGCTCTCCCTCACCCACCCTGTTCACTGTTAGTCCTGCAGTGAGACACCAAAGCTCTCCGTCCCCCACCCTGTTCACTGTTAGTCCTGCAGTGAGACACCAAAGCTCTCCGTCACCCACCCTGTTCACTGTTAGTCCTGCAGTGAGACACCAAAGCTCTCCGTCACCCACCCTGTTCACTGTTAGTCCTGCAGTGAGACACCAAAGCTCTCCGTCACCCACCCTGTTCACTGTTAGTCCTGCAGTGAGACACCAAAGCTCTCCGTCACCCACCTTGTTCACTGTTAGTCCTGGAAGAATCCCTCTTTCTTCCAGCTTCTCATCTTCTGGCTGCTCAACTTCAAAGAGTGGAGCAAAATTCTGAATTAATGTGTGCTTTCATTTCCGTAAAGATAATTCTGTGGTGATTCTACTCGGTTGTGCGTGTTTTTAAAATCCCATTTCGATATCTGTAAGACAACCTAATTTCCATCAGGATGTTAAACAATTTCAGACTTGTGGAACAATTAACCTCAATATTGACAGACTGTTTCTGTTTAATTACAATGACTCAGGGTGGAGTGTTGACAATATAACCTGAGGCAATAACAAAGGCACTTTTCATTAATAAACCTGTTTATTCAAGGCAGGTTTGGATCAGGTACAGCTCAGTCAAGTGAGCCAGAGAGTTTGTAAATTATACAAATACTAAGTATAAAAAAAGTTGTCTGATGAAATGCAACCAATCATATCAGAATCGGATTGCCGTTTGCATCGCTGTCTCTGTGTGGATTTCTATTTGGAACGACAGTGTTGGTTAAACTGGGCCAGTCATTCTCTTGGGTTGGGAGAAGGAATCTTCCTTCGAGTCCTCCTCTTATTGTTTCCACCAAGGTGTTTCTGTCCTGTTTGTTGTACCAGAGGTTTCTGTTTATTATTCTACTGTTCAGACTCTGGACTGTGATTATTTTTGGGCTGAAATCGCCTCCCAGAACATTCCAGCTCTAAGCCAGGGAAACCGATTTTCACAAACACAGATTGGATTGTTCAGGTGGCTGGCTCACCCTTTCATGTTTGGTTACCCACCTTGTTTGTTGGGCTGTAGCTCAGACAGAGGATGAGCGAGAAAAAAAGAGAGAGATGGAGACAAAGAGAGAAAGAGACCATGGTCATATCATTAGGTGGTAAGAACCCTTGGACATCTCTACCCACAATGATCTGAAAATGTCCCATTGCTTTCCACCCTCATGGCCAGCAGAACTGATTGGGCAGTTGGAGAGAGGCCCAGTTCTATAGCTAGGTGCTTGTATAGACTCTGGCTCCAGCGTTTCCTCACCCAACTACAGCTCAACATCCAAATCCCTCCCTCAGTTCCCCTCCTCCAAAAATCACTCACATCTGGTTTCTGTGAGCAAGACCAGACCTCTGAAAATGAGAACTTCTTAATGGTTATTCTCTGACTTAACGTTAACTATTGCCTGAGCCTGAAAACAACCCCAACCCCCTTTACATTCTTTGAATATCAACTTGTATACCAACTTCAAGAGACTTATCTTCCTATTATGTATATAACAAATAAATAAATAAAGGTAAATAACAGAAGCTGCTTCACATAAACTACTGTGATGAAGCAACCATCCTTCCCCATACAGCCCCACCCCCATACGATCAACCACCTATCCAAGTATTGGTTGACAGGAAGAGAGATGATCAACCACCTATCCAGGTATTGGTTAACAGGAAGAGAGATGATCAACCACCTATCCAGGTATTGTTTGGCAGGAAGAGAGATTGTTAAAACCTCCTAGTGTAGGGTGCAGTATTTTGATGTTTGTAGGCATATAATTGACAGATTAGGATAGAAAACACTAAAGTTTCCATAATTGTAAAAATATTTTCTGGGAGTATAACAGAACTGATATTGCAGGCGAAAACCTGAGGAAAATCCAACCAGGAAGTGCTGTTTTTCCTGAAACCTCTCTGTTCCATTGCATGCCTTCCCTCCATTTAAAGGGATATCAACCAGATTCCTTTTCCTATGGCTTCCACATGGTGTAAACAGTCTTTAGACATAGTTTCAGGCTTTTATACTGAAAAATGCGTGAGAAAGATCACATTGTGTCATTGGATGGCTGGGTGCCAGCAGAGTTTTGCATATGTGAGCAGCTTGGAGCAGACATTTTCTCTCTCACTCCTATCTCTCTCACTCCGGTTGAAATATTATCGATTATTTATTGTAAAAACAACCTGAGGATTGATTATAAAAAACGTTTGACATGTTTCTACAAACTTTACGGATACTATTTGGAATTTTCGTCTGCCCCTTCGTGACGGCTCGAGCCTGTGGATTTCTAAACATAACACGCCAACCAAATGGAGGTTTTTGGATTTAAAAATAATCTTTATGGAACAAAAGGAACATTTATTGTGTAACTGGGAGTCTCGTGATTGCAAATATCTGAAGATCATTAAAGGTAAGCGATTCATTTTATTGCTTTTCTTACTTTCGTGACCAATCTACTCTGCTGTTAGCTGTTTATAATGTTTTGTCTTCTGAGAGAGATGTCCTAACATAAACGCTTGGATAGCTTTCGCCGAAAAGCTTTTTTGAAGTCTGACACGCCAGGTGGATTAACAACAAGCGAAGTTGTGTTTTGCTATATTGCACTTGTGATTTCATGAAAATTAAATATTTTTAGGAATTTCATTTGAATTTGGCGCTCTGCAATTCAGCGGATGTTGACAAAAATGATCCCGCTATGATGGGATGGGTGCGCCAAGAAGTTTTAAACAAAGCTCTGTCCTGTTCTTTTCTCTTCTCAGGGCTCTGCGTTTGACTCTAACTAAAGGCGGGTGGGAGAGAGGGGAGCGACAGCACAGGATGCAAAGCTTGGTGACACCCAGTTGAGTGCAGGAAAAGGCCCCCGCTCCTCTCCCCTCTCGGTCGGTAACCCGACCCCAGATGAAAGGGCCCATAGCAGGCAGAGCGTGGCGGTCGATGGCAGGGGTTTGGCTGGTATGCTGGTTGAAGCCATCAGCAGTCAGGGTTATCTGTCAGCATGGTCCTCTCAGACTCCACAGGCTCTTTGTTACTCATCTGCATCTGTCAGAGCTGTGGGCGGCTGGCTGCTGGGAATGTCTGTGGTGGAGACAGTTAGACGCACAGATCTAATGTTTTGGTGCTTTCACTGTCCTTTTTTGAAGGGATGGTTTCTGACTTGTTGCAACAGAGGGTTGGATATCATATGCTCAGATCTTGATTGGTCTTGATAGCACATGCAATATGCACAACACCGTTCAAGGGAACACCTAGTTTCAAAGTGTGGGTTCTCACCAAGCAACAACTACCCAGTGGATTTAGTTGAAGTTACCATTCGCTTTGAGCCCATAGGTATTATAAATAGGTTGTAGTCTCAGCGGGTTTTTGAACATAGTAAATTTATAGACTGTGTGTTATTGTTTCCATATGGGACGCTCAGTTCTACACATATATGGGAACTCTGTAGGTGATATTACTTTAATACCAAGAGTGACTTAATGCATTTACTTTTACTCGATATAGTGATGTCACAGCTGGCATGGTCATGGCATGAGCATGACTGTCTGCCTGCCTTCTCTTACAGTAAATTTACCCTTCTAGGTTCTATTTTTCTCCAGTGCTTTATTCCCTCTCTGAGAACAGAATAAAATAGAACAGATTATAAAAAATGTATCCTTATTTTACCAGGTAAATTGACTGAGAACACATTCTCATTTACAGTAAAGACCCGGGGAATAGTTACAGGGGAGAGGAATGAATCTATTGGAAGCTGGGGATGATTAGGTGGCCATGATGGTATGAGGGCCAGATTGGGAATTTAGCCAGGACACCAGTGTTAACACCCCTACTCTTACGATAAGCACCATGGGATCTTTAGTGACCACAGAGAGTCAGGACACCCGTTTAACATCCCGTCCAAAAAACAGCGCACTCACAGGGCAACATCCCCAACCACTGCCCTGGCAATGGAGATGTATTAATACCCATAAAACCTAGCGGTCAAACAAGGAAATGGTTCTAATAGTTTTTCCACCAGTCGTTCTTCCCATCCGGAATTTTAGAAACACTTAAAATAAGGTCTGTTTCCTGTAGGTTTACCCTGGCGTGATGTTTTGATAACCATGTAAATCTCTCTCGAATTAGCATTCTATTATGTGTGTGCGTGGATTTAGAGCTGTGTCTGCATAACATCTGATTAGTTATAGAACACATATGGCTTCATTGAATTTATCGGAAGTTGAGGTGAACTTGAAAACACCAGCTGGGAGCTGGTTCTCACAGTGTTATATACCCAGATGATGACAAACAATAGGCCCCCAGATGATCAAACATTACCTGCTCTCACATCATTTAAACTTTCTTGTCTTTCTCCTTCTCCCTATCTCTACCCCCCCCCCCCCCCCCTCTTCTGTGACTTTTTCTCTCCTAATTCTCACTTGGTCCATCGCTCCTCTCCCTCTTTTTCCAGCAGTCCCTGAGCGATAAGAGCCCCCTACAGGGTGAGTAGAGAAAGGACAGCTCAATGATCACATTACTGTTGCACTGATTCTAGTCTAGCATGCATCATTAACTTAACATCTTAGACTTACTCAATGATTGACCTGTTTGATTCGGTATGGTTCATATCTTAACTAAGAATTCCCCTTGCTTGTCGGGGAAACCTGGGATACTGTGTGTGTATTATCGTCTGTAAACAGCAAACACAAAGGCTAGAGAGAATATACAGTGAGGGAAAAAAGTATTTGAATTGAATTGTAGGTTTATTTGAACAGTGAGAGACAGAATAACCGCAACAAAATCCAGAAAAACGCTTGTCAAAAATGTTATGAATTGATGTGCATTTTAATGAGGGAAATCAGTATTTGACCCCCTCTCAATCAGAAAGATTTCTGGCCCCCATGTGTCTTTTATACAGGTAACGAGCTGAGATTAGGAGCACACTCTTAAAGGGAGTGCTCCTAATCTCAGTTTTGATCAATCAGCAATCAATCAATCAAATTCCAAATTCTCCACCTTGGCCAAGACCAAAGAGCTCTCCAAGGGCGTCAGGGACAAGATTGTAGACCTACACAAGGCTGGAATGGGCTACAAGACCATCGCCAAGCAGCTTGGTGACAAGGTGACAACAGTTGATGAGATTATTCGCAAATGGAAGAAACACAAAAGAACTGTCAATCTCCCTCGGCCTGGGGCTCCATGCAAGACCTCACCTTGTGGAGTTGCAATGATCATGAGAACGATGAGGAATCAGCCCAGAACTACACGGGGAGTCCTTGTCAATGATCTCAAGGCAGCTGGGATCATAGTCACCAAGAAAACAATTGGTAACACACTACGCCGTGAAGGACTGAAATCCTGCAGCGCCCGCAAGGTCTCCCTGCTCAAGAAAGCACATAAACATGCCCGTCTGAAGTTTGCCAATGAACATCTGAATGATTCAGAGGACAACTGGGTGAAAGTGTTGTGGTCAGATGAGACCAAAATGGAGCTCTTTGGCATCAACTCGACTCGCTGTGTTTGGAGGAGGAGGAGGAATGCTGCCTATGACCCCAAGAACACCATCCCCACCGTCAAACATGGAGGTGAAAACATTATGCTTTGGGGGTGTTTTTCTGCTAAGGGGACAGGACAACATTACCGCATCAAAGGGACGATGGACGGGGCCAGGGACCGTCAAATCTTAGGTGAGAACCTTCTTCCCTCAGCTAGGGCATTGAAAATGGGTTGTGGATGGGTATTCCGGCATGACAAGGACCCAAAACACACGGCTAAGGCAACAAAGGAGTGGCTCAAGAAGAAGCACATTTACAGTAGGTCCTGGAGTGGCCTAGCCAGTCTCCAGACCTTAATCCCATAGAAAATCTGTGGAGGGAGCTGAAGGTTCGAGTTGCCAAACGTCAGCCTCAACCTTAATGACTTGGAGAAGATCTGCAAAGAGGAGTGGGACAAAATCCCTCCTGAGATGTGTGCAAACCTGGTGGCCAACTACAAGAAACGTCTGACCCCTGTGATTGCCAACAAGAGTTTTTGCCACAAAGGACTAAGTTATGTTTTGCAGAGGGGTCAAATACTTATTTCCCTCATTAAAATGCAAATCAATTTATAACCATTTTGACATGCGTTTTTCTGGATTTTTGTTGTTATTCTATCTCTCACTGTTCAAATAAACCTACCATTAAAATTATAGACTGATCATTTCTTTGTCTGTGGGCAAACGTACAAAATCAGCAGGGGATCAAATACTTTTTTCCCCCTCACTGTACTTGGTTTGTTTTACAGTGGTACTGCCATCAGAGAAGGGAGGGGAGAAGGAGAGAGAGAGCTACATCCACATTCCATTCAGACAGCCCAGGAAGAGGAACAGCCACGTTGATGTGAGTGGCTTTTGGTCTTTTACTATCCTGTACACTACAACTACAAAAGGATTTGATCTATAGAATCTCTACAGAGTCTGGCAGGGATTTGTTTGATGACCATAATGTGGTACCTGTTGTGTTTGGTCCTCTGTAGCTCAGTAGGTAGAGCATGGAACGTCAATGCTAGGCTAGTGGGTTCAATTCCTGGGATCACTTGTACGTAAAATGTAAGTAAGCATAAAAGGGTCTGCGTAATAGTGACAATTATTCATGGTTACAGGACACAGAGTGCAATGTGGTGTTGGAGGATGACACTCGACAGGAGTGGATCTTCACACTGTATCACTTTGACAACAGTGGTAAAGTCACCAAGGAGGTACTGTAGCTTCACACAGCTACAACAAGCAACTTTTGCGCATTATGAGTTTACTCTTAAGATTAAGTCAACCCTGCAGTCTTACTAATGGTGTCTGTGTGTGTCTCTGTGTTACAGGATATGTCCAGTCTCATGCAGTCCATCTATGAGGTGGTTGAAGCGTCGGCCATGCAGCCTTCATTTAACAGCACAGCCCTGAAGGTCAAACTGGTGGTGGCCCCCTCCAGCAGCTCCAGAACAGGGGACAGAATAGAAGAAGTCCAGCAGGAGGAGGCAGGGAGCCCAGAGAGGACTTTTCACTGTGTGGATGAAAACACAGAACGCAGGAACCACTACTTAGACCTAGCTGGGATAGAGAACTATTCCTCCAAGTTTGACGATGCAGGTCGGTACACAATGACCATTTATTTTCAGCACTTTTGAGGCATAGATCATTAAAGTCAACATGGTTTTTACTGAAAATACACCAAAGATGAATGACATTCAACAAAGAGAAATGACAGTATAACATGATGTTCTCCATCCTCTGCAGACGCCCCCTCTCAGGTGCCCAGACCGGACGCCCGCTCAGACCAGCAGCGCCACTCAGTGGTGGTGGGGAAGAACTGCGGCCCTACAGAGTCCAGAGGCAGGGGCCTTTCCTTCCTCAGGTCTCTCAGGGGCCAAGCCAAGGTAGTGGGGGGAGACAGAGGAGGGGGAGGAGGAGGTAGGGATAAATCAAGCAAGCTCCATGGCCACCACCCCTCCAAATGGTGCCACCCCTCTCAGCCATACTCCCAGCCCCAACTCCCCTTACAGCACAGCCAGAGCAAGAGGCTTCGCTCCAGGGCCAGAGAGGCTGGGTCCCCCTCCAGAACCCTACTCAATGTGCAGCGAGAGAGTGTGGTGCTGTCCAGTCTGCCTGCCTCCTCTAGGGGCTTGATCCCCTTGGTTCAGAGGCATGAACACCACCACCACCATGAGCACCATCACCACCACCACCACTATCACCCCCCAGCATGACTGCAGTCTGCACTCCACTCAGGGATACAGAGACTGAGAGACACACCTCCCTGTGGTTTAGCCTATAGCTAGGGCCCTGGGTGGTTTCTGGTCAGATCAGGTGGGCCTAAATATAGTATAGGGCTGTGGGACACAATCACTCTCCATACTAAGGAATAATATTAACTCTGTACAAAAATTAGCTTATGTGCCTTGTATTGGTGACTGAGTTTACTCACCTTTCGAAGCACTCTAGACTGAAGTTTCTTCTCAGGTTTCTATAGATGACCACTTTCATTTAATATAATGATTTAAACAGTCACAATCTACATATGAGAGTAAATGCAGTATGTTTTGTATTGTCTGTATTTTGATGTATGAAAGCATGATACACTTTGCTTGTGATCATTGTAGTGTGTCAATTGAAAAAAGTCTAATGAAGGCTGATGCTTTCAGATTTGGGAAGAAGAAAAATGTAAAACAATTTGTAAGAAGTAATAAAGTGATACACTTTGTTTACGTCATGTGGAATCTGTCAAATGTAAAATGTGTTCTCTTATGGCAAAACATTCCGTGCTAAGGCTCTATGAATATTTAGGAAAATACACTGAACAAAAATGTAAACGCAACATGCAACAATTTTACTGAGTTACAGGCAATTTAAATCCATTGATTATGCCATAATCTATGGATTTCAAATGACTGGTAATATAGATATGCATCTGTTGGTCACAGATACCTTAAATGTAAAAGGTAGGTGGTTGAATCAGGAAACCAGTCAGTATCTGGTGTGACCACACGTGGTCTGCGGTTGTAAGACCAGTTGGAAGTACTGACAAATGACGTTGGAGGCAGCTTATGGTAGAGAAATTAACGTAAAATTTTCTGGCAACAGCTCTGGTAGACATTCCTGCAGTAAAATTACCAGTTGGACCTCTCTCAAAACTTGAGACATTTGTGGCAATCAAATCAAATGTATTTATATAGCCCTTCGTACATCAGCTGATATCTCAAAGTGCTGTACAGAAACCCAGCCTAAAACCCCAAAAAGCAAGCAATGTAGGTGTTCAAGCACATTGGCTAGGATAAACTTGAAGGTCAAAACCTAGGAAGAAACCTAGAGAGGAACCAGGCTATGAGGGGTGGCCAGTCCTCTTCTGGCTGTGCCGGGTGGAGATTATAACAGAACATGGCCAAGATGTTCAAATGTTCATAAATGACCAGCATGGTCAAACAATAGGTCTGGGACAGGTAGCACGTCCCGTGAACAGGTCAGGATTCCATAGCCGCAAGCAGAACAGTTGAAACTGGAGCAGCAGCATGGCCAGGTGGACTAGGAACAGCAAGGAATCATCATGCCAGGTAGTCCTGAGGCATGGTCCAAGGGCTCAGGTCCTCCGAGAGAGATAAAGAAAGAGAGAAAGCGAGAATTAGAGAGAGCATACTTAAATTCACACAGGACACCGAATAAGACAGGAGAAGTACTCAAGATATAACAAACTGACCCTAGCCCCCGACACATAAACTACTGCAGCATAAATACTGGAGGCTGAAACAGGAGGGGTCAGGAGACACTGTGGCCCCATCCGATAATACCCCCTGACAGGGCCAAACAGGAAGGATATAACCCCACCCACTTTGCCAAATCACAGCCCCCACACCACTAGAGGGATATCTTCAACCACCAACTTACCATCCTGAGACAAGGCCGAGTATAGCCCCCAAAGATCTCCGCCACGGCACAACCCAAGGGGGGGCGCCAACCCAGACAGGAAGATCACATCAGTGACTCAACCCACTCAAATGACGCACCCCTCCTAGGGACGGCATGAAAGAGCACCAGTAAGCCAGTGACTCAGCCCCTGTAATAGGGTTAAAGGCAAAGAATCCCAGTGGAAAGAGGGCAACCGGCCAGGCAGAGACAACAAGGTTGGTTCGTTGTTCCAGAGCCTTTCCGTTCACCTTCACACTCCTGGGCCAGACTACACTCAATCATATGACCCACTGAAGAGATGAGTCTTCAGTAAATACTTAAAGGTTGAGACCGAGTTTGCGGCTCTCACATGGGTAGGCAGACCATTCCATAAAAATGGAGCTCTATAGGAGAAAGTCCTGCCTCCAGCTGTTTGCTTAGAAATTCTAGGGACAATTAGGAGGCCTGCGTCTTGGGACCGTAGCGTACGTGTAGGTATGTACGGCAGGACCAAATCAGAGAGATAGGTAGGAGCAAGCCCATGTCATGCTTTGTAGGTTAGCAGTAAAACCTTGAAATCAGCCCTTGCCTTGACAGGAAGCCAGTGTAGGGAGGCCAGCACTGGAGTAATTTGATCAAATTTTTTGGTTCTAGTCAGGATTCTAGCAGCTGTATTTAGCACTAACTGAAGTTTATTTAGTGCCTATATCCGGGTAGCCGGAAAGTAGAGCATTGCAGTAGTCTAACCTAGAAGTAACAAAAGCATGGATTAATTTTTCTGCATCATTTTTGGACAGAACGTTTCTGATTTTTACAATGTTACGTAGATGGAAAAAAGCTGTCCTTGAAACCGTCTTCATATGTTCGTCAAAAGAGAGATCAGGGTCCAGAGTAACGCAGAGGTCCTTCACAGTTTTATTTGAGACGACTGTACAACCATTAAGATTAATTGTCAGACTCAACAGAAGAGCTATTTGTTTCTTGGGACCTAGAAAAAGCATCTCTGTTTTGTCCGTGTTTAAAAGTAGAAAGTTTGCAGTCATCCACTTCCTTATGTCTGAAACACAGGCTTCTAGCGAGGGCAATTTTGGGGCTTCGCCATGTTTCATTGAAATGTACAGCTGTGTGTCATCTGCATAGCAGTGAAAGTTAACATTATGTTTTCGAATGACATCCCCAAGAGTTAAAATATATAGTGAAAACAATAGTGGTCCTAAAACGGAACCTTGAGGAACACCGAAATTTACAGTTGATTTGTCAGAGGACAAACCATTCACAGAGACAAACTGATATCTTTCCGACAGATAAGATCTAAACCAGGCCAGGAACTTGTCTGTGTAGACCAATTTGGGTTTCCAATCTCTCCAAAAGAATGTGGTGATCGATGGTATCAAAAGCAGCACTAAGGTCTAGGAGCACGAGGACAGATGCAGAGCCTCGGTCTGATGTCATTAAAAGGTAATTTACCACCTTCACAAGTGCAGTCTCAGTGCTATGATAGGTATAAAACCAGACTGAAGCATTTGCTATACATTGTTTGTCTTCTGGAAGGCAGTGAGTTTCAGCGCAACAGCCTTTTCTAAAAATTTTGAGAGGAATGGAAGATTCGATATAGGCCGATAGTTTTTTTATATTTTCTTGGTCAAGGTTTGGCTTTTTCAAGAGAGGCTTTATTAATGCCAGTTTTAGTGAGTTTGGTACACATCCGGTGGATAGAGAGCCGTTTATTATATTCAACATAGGAGGGCCAAGCACAGGAAGCAGCTCTTTCAGTAGTTTAGTTGGAATAGGGTCCAGTATGCAGCTTGAAGGTTTAGAGGCCATGATTATTTTCATCATTGTGTCAAGAGATATAGTACTAAAACACTTGAGTGTCTCTCTTGATCCTAGGTCCTGGCAGAGTTGTGAAGTTCATGAATTTATTACTGCTGAAGTGAAAGCCATCCTCACTTGGGGAATGCTGCTTTTTAGTTAGCTTTGTGACAGTATCAAAAATACATTTTGGATTGTTCTTATTTTTCTCAATTAAGTTGGAAAAATAGGATGATCGAGCAGCAGTAAGAGCTCTTTGATACTGCACGGTACTGTCTTTCCAAGCTAGTCGGAAAACTTCCAGTTTGGTGTGGCGCCATTTCCAATTTTCTGGAAGCTTGCTTCAGAGCTTGGGTATTTTCTATACAAGGGAGCTAATTTCTTCTGAGAAATGTTTTTAGTTTTTATGGGTCCAACTGCATCTAGGGTATTGCGCAAGGTTAAATTGAGTTCCTCAGTTAGGTGGTTAACTGGCATTGTGTTGTGTGACCAAACTGCAATTTTTTTAATTGAATCTTTATTTAATTAGGCAAGTAAGTTAAGAACAAATTCTTATTTACAATGACAGCCTACCCTAGACAAACCCTAACCCGGACGGCCCTGGGCCAATTGTGCGCCGCCCTTTGGGACTATGGAAATCACAACCGGTTGTGTTACAGCCTGGAATCGAACCAGGGTCTGTGGTGACGGCTCTAGCACTGAGATGCAGTGCCTTTTAGAGTGGCCTTTGATTATCCCCAGCACAAGGTGCACCTGTGTAATGATCATGCTGTTTAATCAGCTTCTTGATATACCACACCTGTCAGGTGAATTACGAATTACCTTGGCAGAGGAGAAATGTTCACTAACAGGAATTTAAACAAATTTGTACACAACATTTTAGAGGAAGGAGCTTTTTGTGCATTTTGAACATTTCTGGGATCTTTTGTTTCAACTCATGAAACATGGGACCAACACTTTTATATTTTTGTTCAGTATATTTACAACACTCTGGGTGTTCCAGTGTAATCTCATCAAATGCATAATGTTTTCATGACCAGTCATGTTAGGCTAGTACATTATGATATCTGATCTACCACTGCTTTGGTCTTGATTAACATCTAAGCCTTCAGTAAATCTATGTGTGGGCATGATGCCAATGTTACCCTGTACAACGTCCATGCTATGTTTGTCTACATTGCTTTACTGTTATTGTTGTTACTGGCGTCTTTTTATAGCTTGCTTGCATAAACAAGTCATTTCAATGTTGGTGGTTTGGAGGGAAGTTGAACCTAATTTTGTAAGCAGTAGGATAAGATTGTTTCTGCTCTGCCCCTTGGTGAAAGAAGCAAATAGATAACCCATTCGAGAGGTGAATGGAATGAGACGGCTGTTTCCAAAAAATAGATCCTCCTACTCACCTACCTCACGCGCCAAGCCTCTCGAGGTCCAGACAGATATACAGTACTAGCAGAGACAAAGAATCAACAGACAGAGACAGTGGGGGAGAGAGCAACAACACAAACACATCCAATCACATGGGCTGATTGGTTGATCCTAACACTTCAAGACCCAGACCTCGAGGACAGACCAGAGAAGAGAGAGCCATGAAGAGCCTGAGGTTTCTTGCTGCCGAGGGCTTCGCTCAGAGTAGCCCGAGCACCATGGGGAACCTTAGCTGTTTGTTGTTCAATTTCTACCCACTCCTCTTCAATGCCTGCTACCTGCACGAGAAGGCCTTCCTCCTCCACGACCTGGTCCAAATCTGCCTCTGCATGAGCTTAACCTGCAAAGGCTCAGGACGGTAGACTGCCAGGAGGATCTCCTGCATCTGCCAGCAGTGCCTAGATGGGTCTGTTGACTGGGCTGAAAGTAGGCTAACTGTGTGTTCTGGTGTTGTGTTTAGAGGTGCAATCTGTCACTGGTCAAAAATGCTGCGTGTGAACTGAGGCACTGGATCTTGGCCAGTGTGACACAATTTTGGTTTTTCTTCAAGTCTCAATGTGTTTGTAGTTACTTGAGTTGCCACTGGGGCAATACAAGGTCACAATGTCACCTTACATCATATAACTTTGATTTGTAAGACAAATTCCCATTTGATGGCAATAAACAGTTATGTTCTATCTCTATCTGTTCCATCTCCAGTCGTACATGCTGCAGCCAACAGAGACTTACGCCCAGACCCTCTGTATGGTGGACCTGACTGGGCTGAAGGACAGTACCATACCTGTTCCGGTGGATCCACCTTGGGTCGGTGGGTCCTCACCTGCATGTGCTACGAGGTCATGCTGGCGGCTGGCGCTGCACCCTCAGCCCTCGAGACCGAGGTGGACGTGCGCCTGAGCGGCTTTGTCACCGGGCGGGACTACAAGGTGGTGGCCCAGGCCTTCCTGCTACTCCGTCACTGCCCCTTGAAGCTGAGCTTCATCAGGTCCCGAGCCAACTCCCTGGCTCTCAAACAGCTGTTCTACGTGCTGTGTGTGGCCCAACCAGAGGCCATGAAACAGAGAACATGTACAAGAAAAGTGGCTTAAGCAAGACAAAAGAACACCGCAAGCAACATAGACTACAGATGGTCCATAATGTTCACCTGGAGGCCCCGCATCTGGAGTTGCTGTTGTCCCGGATAGAGTTCCCCCAGCTGCAGTCCATGATGTTGGCCGAGGAGGTGATGGACATGCGATGGTTGGGCTCGGATGAAGATGACCTGCTGGTGACCATTGGGGATCTGCTGAGCCGGCTGACTGAGCTGACAGAGCTCTACATGGGCTTCTGCACCTTCACTAGACACCTGCAAAGACTGCTAAGGTGAGAGGCTCACCTCTGTGTGGGGCGAGAGTGTGTGTGTGTGCATGTGTATAGGTAGAAGGTATTGATGTCTACTGTATATATAGCTTTGGGGATGTCTATTCAAGCTGATGCATTTCCACTGTGTAATATCATAACATGGAGGCTGCAGTTTCCAGTACTCAGTTTCCGGTACTCAGTTTGCACTCAGTGGCATTTTGTTTTTGTTGCTTGGCTGTGGGGGAGAATGTAGACAGCTGCCTGGAGCTAAATCTGCAGGTTGGCCAGAAACCAGGGAATACTTAATGTTTGATATTGTCTGCTTCCCAAATTGCACCCTATTTCCTATATAGTGTACTACTTTTGACCAGAAAACTTTTTGACCCTGGTAGAAAGTAGTGCACTTAAAAGTGAATAGGGTGTCATTTACAGCTGACTTTGAAATAGCACTGAGGTCATGCCCCAAAACAACACGCAGACACCTGCACTGTCCATTAATTAGGCATGCATTGTAAAGATTTCATATTGGCTTAGTTTTTTGTCAAGCTTGCGTAAGGTGATGCGCACACCCACATTGCAAGCATACACAAGTGATAATATAACCTAATTGGGAAAATGTAATACATTTGTGACTCTCTGGCCTTGTCCAGAGCCCCCTGACCACTCCACTTAAATTCCTGAAGCTGGCCAACTGTAACCTGAACTGTGTGGACATGGCCTATCTGGCCAACAGCCTGCAAAGGGAGAACCTGGTCAGTCTGGACATAATGGTCACGATGTGTGCAGCCTCTTCCCCGCCACAGCCTCACCCTAGAGGATGAACACATGGACATCAGCCCTAAGGTATTTGGAGCTGCCAGTGCCCCGGGACTGCTAACCTGAGGATGTCACCTACCCCTTGGATGAGACGGTCCTGCTGCAGTACAACAGGGAGATGTTCCAGGCGGTCAGGGGTCAACTGATGGGGATCCTTCAGGGGGTGGGGAACGTGGAGGTAGTTACCCCTGTTGGGTGCTTATGACGCAGATATCAATGAGACCAGTAAGGAACTGAGGGTGTCCATGGTGAAATCCTTCAACAGCATCATTGGAAACTTTGATACCATTGAGATTGTGAACAACAGGAGATCCAGAGGTAGATTGAAGTTTAGGTAAATACCATACCAGAGGGCGGGAAAGAGGGTTGATAGATCAAGGGTGTGTGCAATACAAAGGGTTCATCTTTCTCAATCATCTATTGTGGCTTGCAACACTTCATTTGCACTTATCCAAAGACAACTAAGAAATTTGTGCAAATAAAAAGTTTAGCCTATTGGGATGCTTAAGGCCTTGAAAAGCTTTGTTTTATATCCATATGAACTGATTCATAAGTACTTGAAACAGATTGACAAATGTATTGCTCCATTATCATGTATTTTTTTTAAACATGCAACTGCCGTTCCATTATAGTTTAGTCAATTGTTATTTCCGTCTTAAAATTTGGGATTAAAGTGGATTCACTATAAATAAACATTACAGTGGTGATCAACATCCTGGTTCACATCTTAACCCAAAAGCTATTTTACCAATCTTGCAATACTTCTTAAACTCTCCACACTTGTACATCTTTTCCCAAAATTTAAATTTTTATTAAGCAGTCTTCCCACAGGGTACACTTTATTTGAAATATTACAGAGGACAACCATTCACCAGAACAAACAGAAGGAACATCAGCCCTCCACATCCATCTCATTTCTTCGACCACTCCTCAACCTCTTTCCTCTCACGGATGACCTCTTTCAGGTAAGGCTCCAGGTAATGTACGTCCTACAGAAAAAAGGTCAAACAGAAACAAAACATTAGTTCTGTCAACTTTCTTCCACCAACTGTACTTGATGTGGTTTTTAGTGTGTCATTTTTCAACATTAAATAGCTTTATAGGCATCTCCCAACTCAACTATTGCCCAATTCCAATCCAACCTTTAGTCTCTAATCCTACTTGCTTCATAATCCAGTAATTCATAATCATAATTCTCCTACCTCCTTCATTGATTCTTCAATTAGTTTAGCACTATCAATATACACTGCTCAAAAACATAAAGGGAACACAAACAACACAATGTAACTCCAAGTCAATCACACTTCTGTGAAATCAAACTGTCCACTTAGGAAGCAACACTGATTGACAATACATTTCACATGCTGTTGTGCAAATGGAATAGACAACAGGTGGAAATTATAGGCAATTAGCAAGACACCACCAATAAAGGAGTGGTTCTGCAGCGGGTGACCACAGACCACTTCTCAGTTCCTATGCTTCCTGGCTGATGTTTTGGTCACTTTTGAATGCTGGCGGTGCTTTCACTCTAGTGGTAGCATGAGACGGAGTCTACAACCCACACAATGGCTCAGGTAGTGCAGCTCATCTAGGATGGCACATCAGTGTGAGCTGTGGCAAGAAGGTTTGCTGTGTCTGTCAGCGTAGTGTCCAGAGCATGGAGGCGCTACCAGGAGACAGGCCAGTACATCAGGAGACGTGGAAGAGGCTGTAGGAGGGCAACAACCCAGCAGCAGGACCGCTACCTCCGACTTTGTGCAAGGAGGAGCACTGCCAGAGCCCTGCAAAATGACCTCTAGTAGGCCACAAATGTGCATCTGTCTGCTCAAACGGTCAGAAACAGACTCCATGAGGGTGGTATGAGGGCCCGACGTCCACAGGTGGGGGTTGTGCTTACAGCCCAACACCATGCAGGACGTTTGGCAAATTCGCCACTAGCACCCTGTGCTCTTCACAGATGAAAGCAGGTTCACACTGAGCACGTGACAGTCTGGAGATGCCGTGGAGAACGTTCTGCTGCCTGCAACATCCTCCAGCATGACCGGTTTGGCAGTGGGTCAGTCATGGTGTGGGGTGGCATTTCTTTGGGCGGCCGCACAGCCCTCCATGTGCTAGCCAGAGGTAGCCTGACTGCCATTAGGTACCGAGATGAGATCCTCAGACCCCTTGTGAGACCATATGCTGGTGCGGTTGGCCCTGGGTTCCTCCTAATGCAAGACAATGCTAGACCTCATGTGGCTGGAGTGTGTCAGCAGTTCCTGCAAGAGGAAGGCATTGATGCTATGGACTGGCCCGCCCGTTCCCCAGACCTGAATCCAATTGAGCACATCTGGGACATCATGTCTCGCTCCATCCACCAACGCCACATTGCACCACAGACTGTCCAGGAGTTGGCGGATGCTTTAGTCCGGGTCTGGGAGGAGATCCCTCAGGAGACCATCCGCCACCTCATCGGGAGCATGCCCAGGCGATGTAGGGAGGTCATACAGGTACGTGGAGGCCACACACACTACTGAGTCTCATTTAGACTTGTTTTAAGGACATTACATCAAAGTTGGAACAGCCTGTAGTG
Source organism: Oncorhynchus gorbuscha (assembly GCF_021184085.1). Lineage (NCBI taxonomy): Eukaryota > Metazoa > Chordata > Actinopteri > Salmoniformes > Salmonidae > Oncorhynchus > Oncorhynchus gorbuscha. Next base: position 18,616,600 of record NC_060181.1, on the reverse strand, counting down.
TGGTTTTCCACTTTAATTTTGAGTGTGACTCCAAATCCAGACCTCCATGGGTTGATAAATTTGATTTCCATTGATCATTTGTGTGATTTTGTTGTCAACACATTCAACTATGTAAAGAAAAACGTATTTAATAAAAACATTTCATTCAGATCTAGGATGTGTTATTTTAGTGTTCCCTTTATTTTTTTGAGCAGTGCAGTAACAATATCTCCACCTTAGCCTCAGAGGCTAGACTTTGCCCTTCATTCCAAAGTCACACTGTAACCCTCAACTCTGAACTGTAAAGCCAGTTCCGTTGAGTTAAATTGTTCCCCACTAATCAGGGACTGATTCAGACCTGGGACACCAGGTGGGTGCAATTAATTATCAGGTAGAATAGAAAACTCCAGGAGTTGAATACCGCTTCACTATAGCATCAACTGCTATCAAACTTTAGACATATCTTCCATTTCCCCAGTGGCAGCGCAAAGCCATTTCTGTACAAACTAACGTGTGAGACTATATGCACTGTACCTCTGACCCGGGTTCAAATATTATTTGAATTATTTCAAATACTTCAGCGTTTGCATGCCTGGAGTGCCAGATGAGTGGAGTTTGCAGTTTTAGGACCATTTTATTAGTCCATTAAACCAGGCAAGGTTTATCAAACAAAGTACTTAATTATTTGAGCCCAGGTCTGAATCAGTCCTGAATATGTCATTTGAGCCCAGCTCTGCTGTACCTCCTCATATTGAGTCCGCTGTTCCTTGGGGAGAACCGCCTGCTTCATGGAGAGGTCCAGGGCTCTCTTGAGCCTGAACATCCTGTCGTTGTATACTTTCTCTGGGAGACGCCGCAAGGCCTCTTTCACGTCGCTATCCTCGTGGATTGTGTCATCACGCATCAGACCTGGAACCAAAAATAGGCGAGATCTAACTGAAGATTCTAGATGTTTAAGACTGAGTGAATTAATTTGTCTTAAGACTCAGAGATGGCCCTAAATAGAATTAAAAAACATTAAGACTCCCAAGAGTTACCAATTTTGTTGAATCCAGCAGCATTGTAGTACCATTTGCGAAAGCTGACCAGGAGTCTGCCTGTAGTTGCTGTGGGGGATACCAGAAGAGTAATTTGCTTGTCAACAAGATCATTCCCAAAAACAGCTTAAAATCCAGTTGCAATCACTGCAGCACAAAAGCAAAGAGACACCCAATATTATCCATGAATCTAAAAAAACACTGGAGTGGATCAACTAGAAATGAGTGAATTGTAGAAGTAGGGACTGGAGGGAGGATTTGACAGTAGAATTATTTGGGCGAACCTAGAAGTGCACTCAAAATGCAAATATTACATGTGTTGGATAAGTGAATAGATTGCTAGTAGATCACATGACCTACATATTACTAGTTAGGTGGTAACTGCTCACGTTAGATGTTGTTAGATAATCAAGCTGCACTGGCGTGGCGTTTGAAGGTTGATCAGACCATATAATATTATTATAACTTATAGTACCGTTTTACCTAACCATTAGCCAACTGGCATACATTTAATTTAAATGCGCAATATGTCACTGGCACAAACCAGATTTCCTTAATTTGCCAGAGCTAGCTAACATACTTCTTGCCTTTCCCGGGGACACAGAGGACGACAGAAAGTCATTAAAAACATGGATTTGAACGCACCAAAACACTCCGCATCGTCTTGTTTTTCCCTCACAAATCAATAGCCCCTATACTCAACAATATCTGCAACGTATCATCTCGATTTACAGGCAAAGAAACGCTTAAAAAATTAGGTGATTGTAATTACCTGGTGCCCTCGACGCCATGTTGTTCTGTCTAAAAAAAAGTTGAGTGGAATTGTGGGTAAAATGACGTTTTGAGAATGAGGTCATCCGCGGTTGCGCAACTCTGCACAAGAACTCTGTAAGAATTGAATTATCCTCGCTATTTTTCCATTTATATATTTACACGTTAGTCGTTATGAAGAAGGCTAGCTACATTTATCAAAGGTCCAAAATCATCCAAAATCTCAACAATGTGTCGAAATGTGGCCCTCTTCTGGTACAAACATGCTCATCAGCCAGTTCAACATGCTATTCAACCAGTTCAATAGTAAACAGCAATATTCAATGTAGAATATCTTCAACATATTTATTCACATAACACACATATACAGAAACTGTAGTGTTTCATTAATTACATCGTCTTCTGAAACAGTTCAAAGTCCTTTAGTGTGGCTGATGCCACTTCAGTGCAGAAGGCCTCATCTGGCAGGGAGACAAGCTTGTCCAGACAGATGTAGTTAGGCTTGGCAGGGTCATACTGAGCCTTATCTAGGTATTGCAGGAACAGGTGTCTTTCTTTGATACGAAGGTACTTTGCATTCAGGACCTGTAGAAAGGACAGATAACTTTTCAGACAATAGGTGATAGCAAGTCCAACTGAATCTGTGACATGTCTAAAGACAATTCACTGGTAATGTACTATGTCCCATCAGCTCAACAAAATAAATATGTTTTTAGCCACAACTCAGTCCTTGGCCATGACCCAGCAGGGGTTACCCACCGTGACCCATAAGTGGTTCCTGATCCATCACTTGGTAAATACTACCCCACCCAAGTCATACGCAAACTACCTTAAACGCCTATTGACGAGTTTTGTTACGAGCCCGGACGTTTCTCTAGACGTGAACACGCATCGCTTGCGGTATGGTTTTGGAAACATAATGAACAAATCATTCATATCAGCGAGAAATAATAAAATAAACAAATAGTTTATTTACTACACACCTTTATAGGGTTAGGGTTCCCACACGGCCATATTTACATGTTACAGCGCTTGTTTACGGAAAACAGACTGAAGACAGCCAATTAGCACAGCTAGTCCACACTATCTGCGTCTCCAAACACCAGTGTGTAAATGGAAGACTAACGCCAAAAACATGTCGTCACTGAAAAATACTGTTGGATGCAATTGTGTTAAAACAGTGTACAGTAAGTATATTTAGTATTTGTGAAATTATTTTGATGTGATATGAAAGTTCAGTGCTTTATGTTTGTAGAACTGTACAGGAATCGAGAATCGATTCATGATTAGATGGAGTATTTGGCTGTTTCATCTTCCAGAGCCTAAACGCCTTTAAACAGAACATGAACTATAAGGAGTAAATTATTGGGCTAGGTAAACACTAACATATCCAGATAATGTATTCTCTGCGAGTATCCACTATCCAAAGATGGATGATTCAGGACTGGTAGTTTATAGCTTACCTGTGGGAACTTTACAATCAGGTCATGGGGTATGTTCATGGTGTTGTGGATGTAGTCAAATATCTGGGTCAGTTTCTTCTTGTTAGCAGTAAGAACTTTGGGGATTACAGTGACAATGTGCTGGAGCTCATTTTCACGAAACCCCATCTCCATTTTGCATATCTAGGATGAAAAAGACAGATTCTAAGAATTAATCTTATTTTTCTCTCCAAGAATTAAGACCTATCACAGTTAACGTTTAATAGCGTTTGTTTGTTGTCATACCTTAAGATTCTCCTTAACTGTCTCCAAGCTGCCACACAAAAGTCTGGGAAGGCGAGCCACAACATCCCGTGTCTGAAAGATACGAATGTACTATCTTATGCATTGTTCTATGACAAATTTAGTGGGACATAATGTGACCAGTTGCTGTTGTCTTGGGTCAATCCTTACACAACTTTTAAATGTAATTGTTTACTCAATTCAGACCTGACCTTCTGAGCACTAAGGCCTAACTGCTGTTGGTAGAATCCAAGGCGGTTGTCCATCCTCTTCACACTGAAGTTCAGCAGGTACGGAGCTCTGGACACCATGGAAGCCACAGACTCAGCGCTGAACTTCTTGGACCTAAGATATGCCACTCTAATATGAAAGAGAGATTATTACCTCATTTTATACTACAGATTATTTGTAAATAATTTAACAATGAAATGTATCACCTGTCATAGTCCTATAACAACTGAAGCTGACAGACGAGATTGAACAGGGATACCAGTTGGAAACACCAAGTTTCGTCTTTGTCCCTAAGATAGTGTGGTGAATATTATCAAATAAGGATTTTCTTGAGTCCAAGTCAAACTAAGATTCTTTATTTCTGAGCTTAGAGGGAACAGAGTTATACAGCTCAGTGTAGACAGTCTGAATTCCGAAGCATTAGGTGATAAGCACATATCTTTATAGTTTCCTGTTCTTGGGAAGGACTTTCAGTTATCCTTTCATCTCTACAAGGACACAGGAGCAAGCTGGTTTGCAACACATAATTATACTCAGAAGAACAGTAGATTATAATAGGATATTTTCACAAGGTTAGTAACATGGACACACAATTTAAAACGTCCATTACAATAGTCAACCATGTGTGTTGCTGACTGTAGAAAATGCAACCTGCCAATACAACAACCATCCCCTCAACTCTGGTACCTGGCCTGCAGATTCTCCAGGCTCTCTGTGAGGATGAAGGGGTTGTGGCTGATCAGATAACCCAGGCGAGAATCCTCCACTCCCAGCTGCTTCAGGAAAACCAGCCGTGGGGTCACGTCTGTCTGGAAGTCTAGCCTCAGCAACATGGAACCCACGTTAGGCCTCTGCTCCAGTTTCCATAGCTGAACACCTGAAGAAGGAACCGAAGGGTTAACACCAGGGTCACATTCATTAGTGCACAGCGTATCAAAATGCTCTGCAGCGGAAATAAAAAGCAAGTGTTTATTTTTGGGCTCTGGTAATCCCTCCCCACTTACTTCAGTTTGGTGCCTAGTGAGTACGATCCAGAGACATAGATATACATGACATCTATTGCTCTTGTACATTAGACAGTGAGGGAGTAATGGCTAATCAGATACAAACCCTAAATGGACCCAACCTACCTAGCTGTACAAGCTTTCCAAGCGTCTCTGACTCATTGACATAGTCTTTCAGGGAGATGGAGACAGGAGGCAGGGCAGCTGGGATGTCCATATGAACTGCCTCCTCATGACTGATCTCCTCTAATGCAGAGTGGCCTGGGGCATCATCCAAATCTGGAGAGGACAAAAATATTAGGTAGAAATGACCACTGTGTTTTTATTTGACTTATTTCACCTTTATTTAACTGTGTGTGTGTGTGTGTGTGTGTGTGTGTGTGTGTGTGTGTGTGTGTGTGTGTGTGTGTGTGTGTGTGTGTGTGTGTGTACACACAGGGGTGGCATTAGTACCAAAAGCTGTCTGCCACTCCTTCAGAAGCATCCCTCCATCTATGAGTTGATGGGAGACAGGATTCTGATAAGACACCATATCAGTCCCAGGTAACTCATCAGTATTCCTGTGTTTCGTTTGAGATGGTTGGACCTTAGCATGAGATTCACAGTAACTCCGCACTCCTAGATTCCACCTCTGTCGCGTCTGAGATGGATTCGGACTTCTCTGGAGCACAGAGGGCAAGACTGGAACAATGAAAGAATTCCAGAGGGCTGCAGGCCAATGCTGGGCATCTGTGGAATACTGAAGGGTGGTGATACCAACACTCCTTGACCTCAGTAAACTGGTGCATCTCTGACAATGCTGGATACAGGTTAAAGCCATGTAGATATCTGTGATAAAAACACAGGACATTGTGACATGAGAAGGGGGTCTGTACATTGAACGTAACTGGAACACACCATCATGCAAGTACGTTAGCCAATGCTATGAATTTTTAATTGAACTTGAATGATGGGGATTGGTGTTGTTGAGTAAAGAAGCAACCAATAGATTATAAACAATTAATAAGGGGCTAGCCAGAAGATCTGACCGACTTGCTTACAACTGCACTACGGACGAACAGCCTACCCTGTGTATATTAAGATACCGCGGAACCAGCGCTAGATATGGCTCAGTAAACATAACTCAATCCAGTTTTTAAAAACTTTTAACATTTATTTCACCATTATTTAACCAGGTAGGCTAGTTGAGAACAAGTTCTCATTTGTAACTGTGACCTGGCCAATATAAAGCATAGCAGTTAGAAATGAGTTCAAATCCGAATTATTGTTACACTGAGAATATGGAAAGACAACTAAAAGGGGAACTGACAGCGTTTTAGCAACATGGAATCTTATTCAAATCTGTTCATATAAACCCCCAGGAAGAATATGACACCTTTATGAAACATTTTCTGAAAAAGCGAGCACTTAGATATGGTCATTTTCATAAATTCATTGAATTTTTGAGAATGACCTAAGGCATTTGTGAAAATTCGATTGCAATATAGAATGGGAAAGCGGCTGTGCGTTTGGACAATTAATAGACTGCAGTAAATAAACATCTGACTTGTCCAGAACCAGAATCTACGCAGACCGGTGTGCCATAGCCAATCAAAGCTATAGCAGGCCTATATGCAAATAAGCCATTTGCCACACTGCCATCATTCACTTTTGTATGGATCTCGCTTTATGCACGGGGGCATTGTCATGCTGAAACAGGAAAGGGCCTTCCCCAAACTGTTGCCACATAGTTGGAAGCACAGAATAGTCTAGAATGTCATTGTATAATGTAGCGTTAAGATTTCCCATCACTGGCCAATGTTTTCTATGGAGATTGCATGGCGGTGTGCTCGATTTTATACACCCATCAGCAATGGGTGTGGCTGAAATAGCCGAATCCAATCATTTGAAGGGGTGTCTCCTTGTTCACCCACGACTGCATGGCCAAGCACGACTCCAACATCATAATTACATTTGCTGACGACACAACAGTGGTAGGTCTGATTACCAACAACAATGAGATAACCTATAGAGAGGTCAGTGCGGTTCCAGGACAACAACCTCTCCCTCAACGTGAGTGAGACAAAGGAGCTGATTGTCGACTACATGAAAAAGGAGGGCCGAACATGCCCCCATTCACATCGACGGTGTTATAGTGGAACAGTTTGAGAGTTTCAAGTTCCTTGGTGTCACATCACCAACAAAGTATTATGGTCCAAACACACCAAGACCATTGTGAAGAGGGCACGACAATACCCTTTACCCCTCAGGAGACTTGGCATTGATCCCCAGGTCCTTAAAAAGTTCTGCACCATTGAGAGTATCCTGCCCGGTTGCATCACCGCCTGGTATGGCAACTGCTCGACATCCAACCGTAAGGCGCTACAGAGTAGAGGTCGACAGATGCCGATACCGATTAAATCGACCATTTTTTTTTATTTATTTGTAATAATGACAATTACAACAATACTCAATGAACACTTATTTTAACTTAATATAATACATCAATAAAAATCGATTTAGCGTCAAATAAAGAATGAAACATGTTCAATTTGGTTTAAATAATGCAAAAACAAAGTGTTGGAGAAGAAAGTAAAAGTGTGTGTGTGCCATGTAAAAAGCTAACGTTTAAGTTCCTTGCTCAGAACATGAGAACATATGAAAGCTGGTGGTTCCTTTTAACATGAGACTTCAATATTCCAAGGTAAGAGGTTTTAGGTTGTAGTTAATATAGTATTTATAAGACTATTTCTCTATACCATTTGTATTCCATATATCTTTGACTATTGGATGTTCTTATAGGCACTTTAGTATTGCCAGTGTAACAGTATAGCTTCCGGCCCTCTCCTCGCTCCTACCTGGGCTCGAACGAGGAACACATCGACAACAGCCACCCTTGAAGCAGCATTACCCATGCAGAGCAAGGGGAACAACCACTCCATGTCTCAGAGCGAGTAACGTTTGAAACGCTATTAGCGCACACCCCACTAACTAGCTAGCCATTTCACATCGGTTACACCAGCCTAATCTCGGGAGTTGATAGGCTCGAAGTCATAAACTGCGCAATGTTTGAAGCACAACGAAGAGCTGCTGGCAAAACGCACTAAAGTGCTGTTTGAATGAATGCTGCTGCTGCCTACCAACGCTCAGTCAGACTGCTCTATCAAATATCAAATCATTGACTTAATTATAACATAATTGGGGCGGCAGCGTAGTCTAGTGGTTAGAGCGTTGGACTAGTAACCGGAAGGTTGCAAGTTCAAACCCCCGAGCTGACAAGGTACAAATCTGTCGTTCTGCCCCTGAACAGGCAGTTAACCCACTGTTCCCAGGCCGTCATTGAAAATAAGAATATGTTCTTAACTGACTTGCCTGGTTAAATAAAGGTAAAAAAAAAAAAAAAAAAGTTTTTTAATTAAATAATAACACACAGAAATACGAGCCTTTGGTCATTAATATGGTCGAATCCAGAAACTATCATCTCGAAAACAAAACGTTTATTATTATCGCATATAACCTGACTCTGTGTGCAATGAACGCAAGAGAAGTGACAGAATTTCACCTGGTTAATATTGCCTGCTAACCAGGATTTATTTTAGCTAAATATGCAGGTTTAAAATATATATACTTCTGTGTATTGATTTTAAGAAAGGCTTTGATGTTTATGGTTAGGTACACGTTGGAGCAACGGCAGTCTTTTTTCCGCGAATGCGCACCGTATCGATTATATTCAATGCAGGACACGCTAGATAAACTAGTAATATCATCAACCATGAGTAGTTAACTAGTGATTATGATTGATTGTTTTTTATAAGATAAGTTTAATGCTAGCTAGCAACTTACCTTGGCTTCTTACTGCATTCTCGTAACAGGCAGGCTCCTCGTGGAGTGCAATGGGAGAGTGTTGGACTAGTTAACTGTAAGGTTGCAAGATTGAATCCCCAAGCTGACAAAGTAAAAATCTGTCGTTCTGCCCCTGAACAAGGCAGTTAACCCACCGTCCTAGGCCGTCATTGAAAATAAGAAAGTGTTCTTAACTGACGTGCCTAGTTAAATAAAAGGTGTAAAAAAATAAAATAATTTAAAAATAATATATATATATTTTTTAAATCAGCCAAATCGACATCCAAAAATACAGATATCCGATTGTTATGAAAACTTGAAATCGGCCCTAATCCAATCGGCCATTCCGATTAATCGGTCGACCTCTACTACAGAGGGTAGTGCGTACAGCTCAATACATCACTGGGGCCAAGCTTCCTACCATCCAGGACCTATATACTAGGTGATGTCAGAGGAAGGCCCCAAAAAACGTCAGACTCCAGTTACCCAAGTTATAGACTGTTCTCTCTGCTACCCCACGGCAAGTGGTACCGTAGCGCCACGTCTAGGTTTAAAGGCTCCTTAACAGCTTCTACCCGCAAGCCATAAGACTGCTGAACAATTAATCAAATGGCCACCCAGACTATTGACCCCCCCCCCCCTGTTTTTACACTGCTGCTACTCGCTGTTTTTTAATCTATGCATAGTCACTTTACCCCTCCCTACATCTGCAAATTACCTCGACTAACCTGTACCCCCACACATTGACTCGGTACCCCCCATTTATAGTATATAGCCTCGTTAATTATGTTACTTTTTTACTTCAGTTTATTTAGTAAATATTTTCTTAACCCCATTTATTGAACTGCATTGTTGGTTAAGGGCTCGTAAGTAAGCATTCCACAGAAAGGTACACAACTGTTGTATTCAGCAAATGTGGCAAATAAAATTGTTTGATCCATCTATTCTACCAACAATGCCTTACTGTACAATATGGAATTTTTAGGCAAATATAACTTGTTTAAAAAAAAATCATTGTAAAGAGTTGGTTTTGAAGCATAAACTGGGAATTTCATATTTTATTATTGATATGATTGTTTGTTTCAATTTCTGTAGTTAAAATGCTGTCAGTTCCACTTTAAGTAAACAGCCATTTTAGTCTACATTCTAGCTATCAGTAGCAACAGCATCCATTATGGGATGGTAGGTGGTGTTTAACAACAAAGGAGCTGATTGACTGACACTGCCATTCCAAAATGGCTGCGGTGGTTTGTGCTACCGAGCATGAGGATGAAAATGACCGTTTTCTTTCAAAACTAGCCGTTGTTCAATCTTCTCAGTGTAACAGTTGGGATAATTCGAAATATAACGCATTTCTCATCCCTGGATTGAGGTATGTTTTCTGAACCATATCTCGCGCTGGTTTCGCAGTGTCTTAATATACAGATCAATGTTGTCAGACCCTAGTGCAGCTGTAAGCAAGCAGGTCGGATCTGCTGGCTAAAAGAGGGCATGTCTCATTGAAGCAGCAATGGCTAGCTAGATTGCGAAGAACAATCAATCATACGGGGTAGCCAGCCAGCGTATAGAAAGTGTTTTTTGCTAGTACAAAATAGATGACATCATGCAATAACTTACACAAATATGGGTCAAAACATGAATATGTCCCCTGAACAGGCGTAAAAACAACAAGATAGCGCCAATGTCAATCTACTCACGTGTGCACTCTAACCGAAGGATTACGGAAGTGTCACAGTCAAAATAGGAATACAGCAAGGCAACGAGGCAGCTCATACAACCTATGAGGGACCGATAAAAACAACTCCCTGTCTTTCATCGGTAATTTCCAATGTTACAAATAATAAAATATAAAACTCTTTCAGAAGAAAAATGGCAGTGAATGAATTGGGAGTGCTGGTATTGGAATGTGCATTCCCACTACACCCCTATATTTTTGTTGAGTTGGTTGCGCCGTTGTCTGGTTTGCTCAGTACTCTCTCTGCCCCTTGTCGATCACAGTACTCATCCGTGTACTTATAGGCAGACGAACCTGTCCTGTCTGGAAGTGCTGACATATCCTAAAAAAAAAAACTCGGACATTAAGCAAGGATGATGTGAATTACATGTTACACTTTCAAATGATTAACGAGCAACAGGTGGAGGACATCAGCATCGACGTTTTCTACAAGCCTCACTCTCTTGACGTTCACTGTGGCTAGTTTGATTTACTTCGTATTTTCCAGGTAACCCAATGACAGTTGAGAGTAGACGGCTCATTGGACCAGTAAGTAGACCTAGTGGTTGTGATAACATGGCCTATTAATCTAACCCAAGTGTAAACTCAACTGTATAACTGAACTAGGTACATTTAGACATTTTAATGTTCCTTATTGTTATAAATACAAAAATCATGTAAACTTTATTTTTTGTCACATCTTCCGTTTACTGTGTCATCGTAAACCTCACTTTATCCTCTGAGAAAATGTACATATTGCATATCTCAGCCAATGCTTTAAAAAAAATGTTAAACCCTGCTCTCTCTGCCAGGGAGGATACAGATGCTGACAACAACCTTCGAGTGGGTCTCCTGTTGGTTGTCTCCTTCCTCATCATCAGTGTCCTGGCCTTCCCCAATGGTACTCACTCAGTCATTGCCTTGTACTTGACAATAGCTCAGCCCAGCACCTGGTAGAAAACGTGTGTCTGCATGGGGTGAGTGGGAGGAATGTTGTTCTAGTGTAGGTCATTGGTCACATAATAGTTGTTCAGGTCTTTTGAGTTCTTCCAAGATTCTAAACTAGTCTTCAGCATGGCCTTTTGCAGCTTGACATCGTTTTGATTGTACGAGTGAATGGGATACCCACTGTTTGCAGTATATGCTATGTTAACTTTGGAAGTGCAGTGTATGAGGGTTTTGGTAGAGCCACTCTTATAATGGTAGATACATGAATAAGTGTGTAAAGGCAGTATTTAATTTAACCACTTCAGGTCCATTCACCCGACCACATCCTGCGATTTGGCGCATGTTATTTGGTGAGTAGGCCTACTGCACAGTATATGTCATCATCAGGGGAACTCCTTTATGGAACCATGTTCATGGAACTCAGCTCTGATTAGTTCCTTCCTGTTGTTGTCAGGTATAGGGTGTTCTGTACTTCCTGTTCCTGGTCATCCTCCTCTTCCTGAACTGGGCTCAGGTGAATAGACTCATGTACTGGGTGGACCCCAACCTACGCTATGCTAACCGTGAGGCTGATATCATGGTGAGTGATTTTTATCTCAATATGTTACTGTATTCATTCACCGCATGCCGGACACCATATTTGGTGGGTGTAGTTGCCCCTAGACGCTTATCTTGGGTCAGTTCAGCATTTTCCCAACTAATGTGTCAGGTTATGATCGGGGGAGGGGCAGCTGTTCCTAGATCTGTACTTTGGGGCAACTTAACACTGGAGCTTGTATTCAAGATGATCAATGACTCCCCCTCCATTCCCTCTAGCATTTATCCTATTACATCCATCCTTTAGTTTAAATCCATGCCATGTTTTCACAATGAAAAGGTAGGCTAAATTCTGATGAAGTGATCCTGGTTTAGGTTTGGAAAGCTCTCCAATCTGGAGGGTAATGTAATCCAATGACATTTGCAGGAGACCGAGGCGCAACTTTTGGTTTTAGAAGTGGGACACGCACACATACTATTTTTCAAAAGTTTGGGGTCATTTGAAATGTCCTTGTTTTTGAAAGAAAAGCAACATTTTTATCCATTAAAATAATATCAATCAGAAATACAGTGTAGACATTGTTAATGTTGTAAATGACTTGTAGCTGGAAACGGCTGATTTGTTATGGAATATCTACATAGGCGTACAGAGGCCCATTATCAGCAACCATCTCTCCTGTGTTCCAATGGCACATTGTGTTAGTTAATCCAAGTTTATAATTTTAAAAGGCTAATTGATCATTAGAAAACACTTTTGCAATTATGTTAGCACAGCTGAAAACTGTTGTTCTGATTAAAGAAGCAATCAAACTGACCTTCTTTAGACTAGTTGAGTATCTGAAGAAAAAAACATCTGTAGGTTCAATTACAGGCTCCAAATGTCCAGAAACAAATTACTTTCTAATGCAACTCATCAGTCTATTCTTGTTCTGAGAAATGAAGGCTATTTCATGCAAGAAATTGCCAAGAAACTGAAGATCTCGTACAATGCTGTGTACTACTCCCTTCACAGAACAGCGCAAACTGGCCCTAACCAAAATAGAAAGGAGTGGGAGGTCCCGGTGCACAACTGAGTATGAGGACAAGCACATTAGCTTCTAGTTTGAGAAAACAGACGCCTCACAAGTCCTCAACTGGCAGCTTCATTAAATAATACCTGCAAAACACCAGTCTCAACGTCAACAGTGAAGAGGTGACTCTGGGATGCTGGGCTTCTATCCAGAGTTGCAAAGAAAAAGCCATATCTCAGACGTGCCAATAAAAATAAAAGATAAAGATGGGCAAAATAACACAGACACTGGACAGAGGAAGATTGGAAAAAACGTGTTATGGACAGACGAATCATAGGTTTTAGGTGTTTGGATCACAAAGAAGAACATTCGTTAGACGCAGAAAAAATAAAAAGATACTGGAGGAGTGATGACGCCATCTGTCAAGCACGGTAGAGGCAATGTTATGGTCTGGGGGGTGCATTGGTGGTGGTAAAGTGGGAAATTTGCACAGGGTAAAAGGGATCACTCCGTTTTGCAACGCCATGCCATACCCTGTGGACGGCTCCTAATTGGGGCCAATTTCCTCCTACAACAGGACAATGACCCAAAGCACAGCTCCAAACTATGCAAGAACTATTTAGGGAAGAAGCAGTCAGCTGGTATTCTGTCTATAATGGAGTGGCCAGCACAGTCACCGGTTGTCATGCCTATTGAGCTGTTGTGGGAGCAGCTTGACTGTATGGTACATAAGAAGTGACCATCAAGCCAATCCAACTTGTGTGAGATGCTTCAGGAACCATGGGGTGAAATCTCTTCAGATTACCTCAACAAATTGATAACTAGAATGCCAAAGGTCTGCAAGTCTGTAATTGCTGCAAATGGAGGATTCTTTGACGAAAGCAAAGTTTGAAGGACACAATTATTATTTCAATTAAAAATCATTATTTATAACCTTGTCAACATCTTGACTATATTTCCTATTCATTTTGCAAGTCATTTAATGTTTCATGGAAAACAAGGACATTTCTAAGTGACCCCAAACTTTTGAACGATTGTGTGTGTGTGAATGTCACTTAGAAATGTCCTTGTTTATAAAAAAATATATATATATATGTGTGTGTGTGGTACCTTTCATTAAATAGAAAAATACATTTGAGATTCTTGAAAGTAGCCACCTTTTGCCTTGAGGACAGCTTTGCACACTCTTGGCATTCTCTCAACCAGCTTCATGGGGTAGTCACCTGGAATGGATTTCAATTAACATGTGTGCCTTAAGTTAATTTGTAGATGTACTTTCCTTTTTAATGCGTTTGAGCCAATCAGTTGTGTTGTAACACGGTAGGGGTGGTATACAGAAGATAGCCCTATGTGGTAAAAAACCAAGTCCATATTATTGCAAAAACCGCTCAAATAAGCAGAGAAACTACAGTCCGTTACTTTAAGAGATGAAGGTCAGTCAATGTGGAACATTTCAAGAACTTTGAACGTTTCTTCAAGTGCAGTAAAAAAAACATCAAGCGTCATGATGAAACTGGCTCTCATGAGGACCGCCACAGGAAAGGTAAACCAGGAGTTACCTCTGCTGCAGAGGATAAGTTCATTAGTTACCAGCCTCAGAAATTGCAGCCCAAATAAATGCTTCACAGAGTAAGACACATCTGAACATCAACTGAATCAGGCCTTCATGGTCGAATTGCTACAAAGAAGCCCCTACTAAAAGACACCAATAAGAAGAAGAGACTTGATTGGGCCAAGAAACACAAGCAATGGACATTGGACCGGCGGAACTCTGTCCTTTGGTCTGATGAGTCTAAATATACGATTTTTGGTTCCAACCGCCGTGTCTTTGTGATACACAGAGCAGGTGAATGGATCTCTGCATGTGTGGTTTCCACCGTGAAGCATGGAGGAGGAGGTGTCATTGTGTGAGGGTTCTTTGCTGGTGACATTGTCAGTGATTTTATTTAGAATTCAAGGCACACTTAATGGTGCACACTTAATGATGCACCATTCCATCTGGTTTGCGCTTAGTGGGACTAACATGTTTTTCAACAGGACAATGACCCAAACACACCTCCAGGCTGTGTAAGGGCTATTTGACCAAGAAGGAGAGTGATGGTGCTGCATCAGATGACCTGGCCTCCACAATCACCTGACCTCAACCCAATTGAGATGGTTTGGCATGAGTTGGACTGCAGAGTGAAGAAAAAGCAGCCAACAAGTGCTCAGCATATGTGGGAACTATTTCTAGACTGTGGGAAAAGTATTCCATGTGAAACTGGTTGAGAGAATGCCAAGAGTGTGCAAAGCTGTCAAGGCAAAGGATTGCTACTTTGAAGAATCTAAAATATATTTGGATTTGTTTAACACTTTTTTTGGTTACTACATGATTCCATATGTGTGTTTTCATAGTTTTGTTGTCTTCATTATTATTATTATTCTACAATGTAGAAGATAGTAAAAATAAAGAAAAATCCTTGAATGAGTAGGTGTCCAGACTTTTGACTTGTACTCTATAAACTAAAAAAGAAAAAAAAACGTCCTCTCGCTGTCAACTTCGTTTATTTTCAGCAAACTTAACGTGTAAATATTGGTATGAACATAACAAGATTCAACAACTGAGACATAAACTGAACAAGTTCCACAGACGTGACTAACAGAAATTGAATAATGTGGCCCTCAACAAAGGAGGGGTCAAAAGTAATTCAGTATCTGGTGTGGCCACCAGCTGCATTAAGTACTGCAGTGCATCTCCTCCTCATGGACTGCACCAGATTTGCCTGTTCTTGCAGTTGACAGCGAGAGGCTTTTAATTTTTTTAAATTTATTTTATAGAGTTCAAGTCAAAAGTTTGGACACCTACTCATCGGTCGCTCTGCCCATGAGCAAGGCTGTTATAACCCACTGTTCTCTGGGCGCCGAAAACTTGGATGTTGATTTTAAGGCAGCTTCCTACACCTCTTATTCAGAGGGGTTAAATGCAGAAGACACATTTCAGTTCAAGGCATTCAGTTGTACAACTGACTTTCCTTTCCCACCACTGTATTATGCCTTCTCTGCCTTTTCTGTGTTCATGTCTTACCTGGCCTTTCTCCTGCAGGAATATGCAGTGAACTGCCATGTGATAACCTGGGAGCGTATCCTGAGCCACTTTGACATCTTTGTGTTTGGGAATTTTGCGGGCTGGGCCATGAAGGCCCTGCTCATCCGCAGCTACGGCGTCTGCTGGACCATCAGCATCACCAGGGAGCTCACCGAGGTAAATAAAAGTGCATCCCAAATGGCATCCTATTTCCCTATACAGTGCACAAATTTTGACCAGAGCCATATGGACCCTCCAAAAGTGGTGCAAAATATAGGGAATATGGTGCCTTTTAGGACACACATGTCTTTGAAGTCCTGCTCAATTTCTAACAACAGATCACATTTCAGTTTCAGTCCATATGTTGCTTCTGATTTATTCTATTGGATGTGCTCATTTAAGTCAAATGTCAGCTCCTCATTGACCTCGCTCTCTTTCTGTCTCGCTCTCTCAGCTGTTCTTCATGCACCTGCTCCCTAAGTGCTGGTGGGACCAGGTGATCCTGAACTTCCTGCTTTGTAATGGAGGGGGCATCTGGCTGGGCATGACTGTGTGTCGCTTCCTGGAGATGCACATCTACCAATTGGCCAGCATCAAGTGAGTTATCCTTCTAATAATAATAATAATAATATATGCCATTTAGCAGACGCTTTTATCCAAAGCGACTTTTCCTGTAGTCTCATGACAGATGGCACAATACAGTTAAACTACATTATTCTATTGAATTTCTGCCTGCTCTGATGAATTGCATGTGTGCTTTCTCATTTACACTGAGTGTACAAAACATTAGGTACACCTTAATATTGAGTTTCCCTACCCATTTTAACCCGCAGAACAGCCTCAATTAGTCAGGGCATGGAGTCTACTAGGTGTTGAAGCGTTCCAAAGGGATGCTAGACAATGTGGACTTCGATGCTTCCCACAGGTGTCAAGTTGGCTGGATGTTGTTTGGGTGGTGGACCATTCATGATACACACAGGAAACTGTTGTGGCGGTTAATTTCTATACTATCAAATGAGGAGAGACAAACTTATCACACAAGTCAGAGTTATACTTCAACTAAATCTGTATTCACTTATTAATAAGGAAGCAGGTCAATACAACACACGCATATAAAGTTAATTGATTGAGTGCTCTGATGGCTGGTCGATGAATCCCCTTCAGATGATTCGTTCAGAGCCCCGAGACAAAAGTACAAAGGTATTTTATAGCTAAGATAAACCCCCTTCAGTCTACATGACGAACAACAGATGTATGGAATGGGTCACAAGGTTAAAAGATGAAAGATGCTTATAATTCACAGCAGACAGTATCTGCGGATAAAAACAGTTATCTTTGTGTAGAGACCTAGGTCTGGCCCAGGGGTCATCTCTCCCTGGTAACCTATAGAACAGAAACATTAACTCATGCTCTGGAATGCGGTATCCGAAAGACATTGTAAATCTCCTGTCAGTGTTATCTCCGAGGCCCACTTTCAGTGCACACAGACACAATAGTTATAAGAACCCTCTATGCTGTTGAATAAAACAACCATTTGATGGAATAAAAGTATTATAACATAATCTTGTAATTACCACCATACTGTTGAGTGTGAAAAATCCAGCAGCGTTGCAGTTCTTGATACACTCAAATCAGTGTGCCTGGCACCTAGTACCATACCCCGTTCAAAGGCACTTAAATATTTTGTCTTGCCCATTCACCCTCTGAATGGCACACATACACAATCCATATCTCAAATGTCTCAAGGCTTAAAAATCACCTTTGTCTACACTGATTTGAAGTGGATTAAACAAGTGACATAAATAAGGGATCATAGCTTTCACCTGGATTCACCTGGTCAGTCTATATAATGGAACGGCATGCTTTGTACACTCAGCGTATGTAATTCTCTTTTTGCCTGTATCTGTGTGTTTAACCTTATGTGTCTGTGTCTGAACACTCATCAGTGGTACTTCCCAGTGTGTAGGTGTACCGCTGGTTGTATATCTGTATTTTTTAATTAGTTTTATTTATTTCACCTTTATTTAACCAGGTAGGCTAGTTGAGAACAAGTTCTCATTTGCAACTGCGACCTGGCCAAGATAAAGCATAGCAGTGTGAACAGACAACACAGAGTTACACATGGAGTAAACAATTAACAAGTTAATAACACAGTAGGAAAAAAAACATCTATGATGTGTCTTCAGAGACATCCATACGACCACAGGGAAGCTGAAACGAGTTCTGCTCCAGTTCACCCCAGACAGCTGGACCTACATACACTGGTTAGACTCCAAGTCCTCCTTCCAGAGGTTGGCTGGGGTCTACCTCTTTATGATCCTCTGGCAGGTGACCTCTGTCCTGGAAATAATACATAGTATGTAGTGTCAGGGTTAGAATTCAGAATCCATTTATGTCATTACTCTGTGTATATTGACACTGCTGTGAAACAAATGGAGTTGAACAATATTTGTATTCATATTTTAAAAATTATAATTTACAACAGTTTATGTTTTCTATGATCTTGTCTTATTGACGGTGCTGAAGATTATGGGCTAGATGTTATGGTATCTAAGCTGTGAGTTCAGTGATGATTTTAATATACATGTTGCTGGACTACTTTACTCCCAGTCTGTCCTCCTTTCCTCTAAACAGCTGACTGAGTTGAACACTTTCTTCCTGATGCACATCCAGGCTTTTCGCACACTCAGCTGGTGCCGGATCCTCCTCCTTGGAATCATCACAGCCCCTACTGTACGGTAGGGACCCTCCAACATGCCACTCCACACATGCTCTACATTATAGAGGCACAAGGGGGTTTTGACAGACACGTGCAGTCTCTTCTCATATAGATGGAATTGAGTTTAAATACGTTTTGAACTATTTCTGTAAACCGTTCTGTTTTTCGTAATGATTTGACACTCGTTTTTGTCATGGCTGTAGATAAACTGTATCTAATATTCGTCTTCCTGTTCTTTCAGACAGTATTATGCGTATCTGACAGACACACAGTGCAAAAGAGTGGGAACACAATGTTGGATGTTTGGGTGAGTCTCGTCTGGAACCTCTAGTGGCCATTTCTAATGTTGCGACCACGTCATTGACAAACGTCTCAGAAGTGCTGTGAATGGGAAATTAGGTCACGTACAGTTTTATTCAAAATATTGTAAAGATGCTGACCTCATCTCAGTCCTAAGCTAGTGATTGCCCTGACTAGGTGCTGGTAACCACGTGTGACCAGATTGCTGTCTCACTATTAAATAGAAAACAATGAGGGCCTTATATGCCCCTGGCTTCACCCCTTCAATATTATAAGCACAGCAAAAGTCTATGTACCCTCTGCAGTCTGGTGACTAGAATTTAATGAGGAAATGTATTTGTTTTCTGTGACTGTGTGCATTTTAACATAGTGCCATTAACAAAAAATATATATTTTGCTATAGATAATGCTTGTTGTAAAATGCAATTTTTGTTAAAGGTGAATGTTTGGTGGTGAGTGTCCGTTAACAACGGTCTCTATCTAACCCACAGGACCATAGCCTTCCTGGAGGCCCTAGCGTGCATCAAGTTTGGTCAGGATGTGTTCTCCAAAACACAAGGCCGGTCTCTCTCGCTCTGTGTGTGTGTGTGCACGAACATGTGTTTACCTTAAAAATTATCCCTGCTCCAATTCTTATATCGCAAGTGTCCATCACACTTCTGTGAAATCAAACTGTCCACTTAGGAAGCAACACTGATTGACAATAAATTTCACACGCTGTTGTGCAAATGGAATAGACAACAGGTGGAAATTATATGCAATTAGCAAGACACCCCCAATAAAGGAGTGGTTCTGCAGGTGATGACCACAGACCACTTCTCAGTTCCTATGCTTCCTGGCTGATGTTTTGGTCACTTTTGAATGCTGGCGGTGCTTTCACTCTAGTGGTAGCATGAGATGGAGTCTACAACCCACACAAGTGGCTCAGGTAGTACAGCTCATCCAAGATGGCACATCAATGCGAGCTGTGGCAAGAAGGTTTGCTGTGTCTGTCAGCGTAGTGTCCAGAGCATGGAGGCGCTACCAGGAGACAGGCCAGTACATCAGGAGACGTGGAGGAGGCCGTAGGAGGGCAACAACCCAGCAGCAGGACCGCTACCTCCGCCTTTGTGCAAGGAGGAGCAGGAGGAGCACTGCCAGAGCCCTGCAAAATGACCTCCAGCAGGCCACAAATGTGCATGTGTCTGCTCAAACGGTCAGAAACGGACTCCATGAGGGTGGTATGAGGACCCGACGTCCACAGGTGGAGGTTGTGCTTACAGCCCAACACCGTGCAGGATGTTTTTCATTTGCCAGAGAACACCAAGATTGGCAAATTCGCCACTGGCGCCCTGTGCTCTTCACAGATGCAAGCAGGTTCACACTGAGCACATGTGACAGTCTGGAGACGCCGTGGAGAACGTTCTGCTGCCTGCAACATCCTCCAGCATGACCGGTTTGGCGGTGGGTCAGTCATGGTGTGGGGTGGCATTTCTTTGGGGGGCCGCACAGCCCTCCATGTGCTCGCCAGAGGTAGCCTGACTGCCATTAGGTACCGAGATGAGATCCTCAGACCCCTTGTGAGACCATATGCTGGTGCGGTTGGCCCTGGGTTCCTCCTAATGCAAGACAATGCTAGACCTCATGTGGCTGGAGTGTGTCAGCAGTTCCTGCAAGAGGAAGGCATTGATGCAATGGACTGGCCCGCCCGTTCCCCAGACCTGAATCCAATTGAGCACATCTGGGACATCATGTCTCGCTCCATCCACCAACGCCACGTTGCACCACAGACTGTCCAGGAGTTGGTGGATGCTTTAGTCCAGGTTCTGGGAGGAGATCCCTCAGGAGACCATCTGCCACCTCATCGGGAGCATTCCCAGGCATTGTAGGGAGGTCATACAGGCACGTGGAGGCCACACACACTACTGAGCCTAATTTTGACTTGTTTTAAGGACAGTACATCAAAGTTGGATCAGCCTGTAGTGTGGTTTTCCACTTTAATTTTGAGTGTGACTCCAAATCCAGAGCTCCATGGGTTGATAAATTTGATTTCCATTGATCATTTGTGTGATTTTGTTGTCCACACATTCAACTATGTAAAGAAAACAGTATTTAATGAGAATATTTCATTCATTCAGATCTAGGATGTGTTATTTTAGTGTTCCCTTTATTTTTTTGAGCAGTGTATATAAAGCATAATCATATTTGCTGATGTTCATCAAGGAGCCTATTCCCTGTTTGTCCTCTTGTAGGTGAGAGACTCTTGGAATAGCCAAGAGTCTCAGCCAGCTCATCTAAACGAAAGAGTGGCTCTGGGAGAACCAAAGCTGTCAATGGACACGATGATTAAAAGCAAAGAGAGCCAATGAAGGGACTATATCCCCACTGCACCCAACAACTCTGGGGAGATGGAAGGAGGAGAATTTGGGAGAGGAGATTCAAGAGGTGGGGATATTACATTGGTTGAATAGGTGGTTGAACAAGGAGAAAGTAAATGAACCATAAACTGAATGGAAAAGGCTGAGCAGAGAGCTTTACTACATTTACCTTTTAAACATAATTTACTGTACACCAAGGGGTACCAAATGAGAATTTTTTTTTTTGTATTCCCCCACCCCCTCTCTTTTTGTGTTGTTCAAATGATGACTAAGTATTACAGGATGGATTTTATTTAACTAAGAATGAAAAATGTAATAATCTGAAGGTAAAGCCTGAAATGTTGAGATGCCCTGTTTACAACTTCAGTATTCAGAGTTGGATTCAGAATTTGAGTCAATTATTTTTTTCACTCAATAAGTTACAAGTTATACATGTATATTGAAAGTCAGAATTCACATTTTTTTCTATGAGGATTTGTAGAAATAATTCCAGGCCTTAAATGTTTAGAATGTCGAGGTGACCTATTTTGTTCAGGTGAATGTGTGAAAGGTAATGTGATTAACCTTTGATTTTATACAAGCATTAAGAGTGCATGTGTTTTTATATGAATGATGTGAACTGCACACTGTTGCAAGATAATGTATATGACTATAGCTTTCTAATAAATAATTAAAACATGACACAGTCATTATTTAAAACATGACAGTCTTTTGTGGTCCTTTGTTTTATGACCAATTTGTACCAGCTGGTGGTAGCAGAGAGTCGGGTAGCAGAGGATCATTTTGATCAGTCTTACTACTGGACTGGAGTGGTTTAAAAAATAAAATATTTCCATTAATCTCCCATGCATTGTGTATTGAATAAATGACACTGATAAAATGCGTGCACACATATTTTGAGGATCTGAGTCTAGTGCAACTGTTTGAATTTTTTTATTTTTCATTGGGAAATGTGCATCACATTTTAAAGTCTGTTAATTTCCTTTGTCACTCATATATCTGATATTTATAAGTTTTAGGGGCACTACGTAAATAAACCCCGAAGAGGCTCACAAGTGTGAATGCCCAAACTGCATTTCCCATGGTTCTCTTTTAACTTGAAGCTTCCTTCCAAGAGGACTGAGTCGCTAAACTCTATGGTTAATGCTATGACAGGACAGTTGGAACAGCTATCCGGTGCCGAGTCGATATTCAATCTAGCCATGGCGGCCACGGGTGGAGGGAAAATTAGAAGCAGAAGATGTCATAGCGCTTCGAAACCTTACGCCAAAAGCAAACAGGTAAATAAAATAGCCGTGTTCGTATGACTGTTCCACATTGAAGGATAGCATGTAGTTTCTTGACAGTTGTCTTTTCGCTCTTGTGTTATTGTTTTCGTGGAGACATTTTGTGTGGCCTAGTCTTAGCGCTCATGGCCTCCACGCTGTGTCAAGGAAACGAGCAAGCTAACGAGAAACATTTTGCCGGTTCAGGGAACTAACGTGTTACTAGCCAGGTAACCGGTGTCTCTTTTAAAACGTTAAAGACTAACGACAGCCATAGTTATTTAACACACTGTCTTGTAGAAATATTGAAATGCACTAGTTTATATGTAGTAACGTTACTGGCTTCTTGTCAAGTTTGCGTTGGCTACATGCGTAGCTATTCAAACTAGCAAGCTACTCGTCGACTGCTAACGTTAGATGTAGCAAGCATCCGAAATTAGCTAACAACCTAGCTAGGTTTGCGTTGTCTCTTTGCCTACATCGATATGCAACGTAATCTATAGAATATCATATCAGTTGTGATAAATTGATAGTATCTCCCAATTCAATAATGTATATGTTTTCTATTTTTAAGACATTTGGCGTTTGTCTTTGTCATTTCATAGCCGGTTAGGTCATAATGTGTAGCTAGTGCGCAATTTTAGTTAGCATTGCTAACTAGCTAATTTCAGACCCGTTTCAAGTGACCACATGGTTGACTGGTTCAATACTACCTAAACGTTGGAGGCTAGATCGGGTTTTAACATTATCATTACTTGGTTACAATCTACTAAGGCGACATAAATAAAATATCAACATTAGGCCGTGGTAGTAGTCAGTTTACATATTTCTTAAAAACAAGGCAATATCATGTTAATCTCAAAAGGGGCATAAATGTGAGGCGGTGTGGAAACATAGCTAACCAGTCGTAGCCTAGCCTGGGGCATTGAGCTCATTTGAGGACAGTGGACTAGAGGTCTTCCAGGGTCCAAAAAGTTGAACCCGATGACAATCGTAACCGAACCGGATAATACAATGTTTTAAAAGGGCGAACCGGGCCCGATAACAATCAGAACAAACACAATACGGTTCAAACCTCATGTCTCTATCATCTGTTAAATTTATTGTAGTTTTAAACATTGCAGAGTGACTAAATCAATAGCATCGTCAGCTAGGCTGGATGCTGTGCGAGAATTAGTTGAACTAGTCCTCTTCTTGGAGGTAAGATCGATTTTGAGACATAACATGTAGCATCTTAATATTCTACCAAATTCTAATCATATTAATGCAAAAATCTTATTTTTAGGCTTGTTTTTGTGAGAGATCATCTCTCTGTAAAATGTCAATGGAGCACTGAGTGTATCACAAGCTTTAGATTCTCAAAGCCTTTTACACAGTGGTGGGAAAAGTATGCAATTGTCATACTTGAGTAAAAGTAAAGATACCTTAATAGAAAATTACTCAAGTACAAAGTCACCCAGTAAAATACTAGAGTTAAAGTATTTGGTTTGAAATGTGCTTAAGAATCAAAAGTAAGTGTAACATGATTACAAATTCCTTATATTAAGCAAACCACAGCACATCCCTTGATTTTTTTTAATTATTTTTTTACAGATAGCCAGGGGAACACTCCAACGATCAGACACAATTTACAAACAAAGCATTTGTGTTGAGTTATTTTGCCAGATCAAAGGCAGTAGCGAAGACCAGGGGTGTTCTCTTGATAAGTGTGTGAATTGGACCATTTTCCGGTTCTGCTAAGGATTCAAAATGTAACGAGTGTAAGGGAACATGCAGGAAACATGCAGTATATTTTCATTAGGAATGTAGTGAAGTAAAAGTTGTAAAAAAATACCCCCAAAAACTACTTACAGTATTTTTACTTAAGTACTTTACACCAAGGCTTTAACATATCATTCAGATTCTCTCATGTTAAAGGTAGACTCAACAAAACAATGTTGCCATGAGCAGCACCACAGATATTGAGATGAGTGAGATGCAAGACTTCACTCTGTCACACAGAGTATGTGCACAGGTTCGCTTCACGCAGTTCACAGCATGCCTGCCAGGGCACCAAAACAGAATTTGAGCCTCGTGTTTCAACGCTCTTAGTTGTTGCAGAAATGGACCCACTTTGCTGTTTACTTTCTGCATCTACGTCATACCACTGAGTCTACCCTTTTAATATATTTTTTTGTAAAATGCGGAAACAACTTTGCAGATTATCATCATATGTAAAATCCCCAAAAGTTGCTGCGTGAAAGTGGCACCACTCTGTCGAGTGCTTTTTATTATTTTACTAAGTCTGACTTCTTGGATATAATGTTCATATGTTAGATCTTGGTCAAATTTATTTTAGAACACAAGGACGTGAACTGGCATCACCAAAGCACCGTTTCACCCACTCTAGGTGAAGTGGGAGGACAAAATGGTTGAGGGGGACATGAAAAAGAAACTTGAAACAGGCAAATGTTTACTGTTTTCTCAGGAGGGAAAGGGGAAGTCAGACATTTTACATAGTTGTGGGAACTACTGGAGATCAAGAAAAGAGGGTATATGAGCGAGCACTGTGTGAGTATTATGTGTGCCAAACAGGTGCTGTTAGATTAAGATATTATATTTTCGGACCATTTGGAACAGTGTAAACACAAAATAAATGATGTATACTAGAGTCTGTTCTAATGAAGGTAAATAATATATATTACTGTATAATGCCTTAATTACAGCAAATACAAAATAAATATTGCATGCATTCGTGAACTGCGGTTTATCTTGTTTTGGATAATTATTCAAAGCTTCCTTTGTTAATGAATTTTAAAACAGAAATACTCGATTGCATTTCAAAGCATGAATGACTCATATGCTTGTGTGATGACATGGGGCTCTCGAGTGGTGCAGCGGTCTAAGGCACTGCATCTGTGCTAGAGGCGTCACTACAGACCGTGGTTCTATTCCAGGGTTGATTGATACAGTAGCATATTTATTGAAATATCGGCCTAAGTATGAAGACTAAACAGCACACGCACTTACATGCTGACCAGGCTGTTTGCATCATGTGCGTGAGCGTTGCATAGTTAATGTTAATGTACACATGATATTCTATCATTGCACCCACACGTCAATGTAGCCAGGCACTAAAATAGAAATTTGTGACACATGACGCGCTGCAAGTCCTGCCTCTTCCTTCTCCTCATTGGTTTTGAGTCGCAAATACCCACGTGGGTGATTGAAAGATGAACTGAGGTTCACACGCCAGTTCAGTCGGTTTATGTTAAGGTGTTACGCCCCTGAAAACAGGGGAGAAATAATCACAAGAGTGATACGGTGTTGTATTCTCAAGTCAACGTTTAGTTCAATGAGAAAAGACCGCGATTTTCCCCAGGAATATGGGTGGAGACCAGAGCAATCGATCTCCGGCTCATAGATTAAGAGCATTTCTTATATCACAGAATAACACCTTTAGGCACCACAAAATAAAGTAATCAATATAACGTTTACACATTACTCTCACATTTCGTACCCTTTGACAGATTTGAACTTTAACACAATTATATGAATGTTATTAATATCTATCAACTAATACTGAATGCATCCTTTTAACCTTAGATGTTTTAAAATCCTCACATACTATGAACTTACTAATACTTTTTAATGTATAACAGGCTATGAATATTTCCTTTAACCTGTCACAAAGGCACCTTAAAATTGGTTGCCAACCACCATATAAAGTCCAAAGCAGAAGAAGCCTGAAGGAAGGAGGAGAGAGTACTAGAAACCTACTCTGTTGACCATTTTATATGTGGATTAATTGTCAGAGTAGAGGACCTTGTGCATTTCAGGTAAAATAACAACCCAGTGTTTATGTCCCAGGACAAATTAGCTAGTAAAACGTTTATTGTTTTAGAGACATTACAAAGCATGCTCATCTGTTTTGTTGGTGTAATTTTAGCCGGGGAAAAAAACATTATGGCTGGTAGATTATTATTTATCTACCTGTCATGTAATTTTAGGCCCTGCCAACAATCAACCAGTCAACTGGTCAAGGTGTGTCAGACCTAATTTTAACATCACTATTTTTGACGACACGTTTGATTAATAAAATATTTAATCAGTCTTCCTCAAATGAAGGGGATGATAATGCAATATTTGCAAGAGGGAGGGAATCTCATTACATTGGTCCTCAACTCGTGGCTCAGTCTTTTCATTCGTGGGTGGGGAATTGATCTGCTGGCCAAGAAAAGTTAGTTGCCCATCCCTGTTCTATGTCATATCAGTGTCCAGATTTCCAGGAACATAAAACACCTTGACATGAAATGCCACAGTATGTTTTCATAAGTCAAAACATGTCTGTACATTTTTTCAGTTGACAGGAACAATGCACCATTTAGGAGTTTATTATAAAGTCATTTTATCAATAGCCTGTGGGCGAAGACTGGGACTTTTAGATTGGCTATTGGAAAGTGAAGGCCAGAAGCCCGCCAGCAGTAAAAACAAAGAGGACATGTAGGCCAAACTAGCGGAATATTTGACTGGAGTTCACTTCAGACCAGTGAACTCGAACTTTCAGTTAGGGTTATGTTTCTGTAGGCCTACATGTCAGCTGCACATTCCACTTATTTGGTTGGACCCCACAAGCATTGTGCTTTTCTTCCGTCAGCTGGGAAGTTTTGGTGAGGGAAGCAGTAGGCCTACTCACTTTTAAATGGACATGTAAAAGTTATGAACTGTGTCATCTAGAGGCCGACCGATTTGAATTGGATTGGCCGATTTCAAGTTTTCATAACAATTGGAAATCTGTATTTTTAGACACTTAAAAACAAAACTTTATTTTTTATTTTTTTTTACACCTTTTTATTTAACTAGTCGAGTCAGTTAAGAGCACATTCTTATTTTCAATGACGGCCTTGGAACGGTGGGTTAACTGCCTTGTTCAGGGGCAGAACGACAGATTTTTACCTTGTCAGCTCTGGGATTCAATCTTGCAACCTTACAGTTGACCAGTCCAACGCTCTAACCACCTGCCTCTCATTGCACTCCACGTGGAGTCTGCCTGTTACGCGAATGCAGTAAGAAGCCACGGTAAGTTGCTAGCTAGCATTAAACTTATCTTGTAAAAAAACAATCAATCAATCAACCATAATCACTAGTTAACTACACATGGTTGATGATATTACTAGTTTATCTAGAATGTCCTGCGTTGCATATAATTGATGCGGTGCGCATTCTCAAAAAAGGACTGTCGTTGCTCCAACGTGTACTTAACCATGAACATCAATGCCTTTCTTAAAATCAATACACTGAAGTATATATTTTTAAACCTGCATATTTAGCTAAAAGAAATCCAGGTTAGCAGGCAATATTAACTAGGTGAAATTGTGTCACTTCTCTTGCGTTCATTGCATGCAGAGTCGGGGTATATGCAACCGTTTGGGCCGCCTGGCTCGTTGCAAACTAATTTGCCAGAATTTTATGTAATTATGACATAACATTGAAGGTTGTGCAATGTAACAGCAATATTTAGACTTAGGGATGCCACCCGTTAGATAAAATATGTAACGGTTCCGTATTTCACTGAAAGAATAAACGTCTTGTTTTCGAAATGATAGTTTCCGGATTCGACCATATTAATAAAGGCTCGTATTTCTGTGTGTTATAATTAAGTCTATGATTTGATAGAGCAGTCTGACTGAGCGATGGTAGGCACGAGCAGGCTCATAAGCATTCATTTAAACCGCACTTTTGTGCAGTTTGCCAGCAGCTCTTTGCAATGCTTCAATGATTTAGCTGTTTATGACTTCAAGCCTATCAACTCCAGAGATTAGGCTGGTGTAACCGATGTGAAATGGCTAGCTGGGGGGGGGGGGCGCTAATAGCATTTCAAACGTCACTCGCTCTGAGACTTGGAGTAGTTGTTCCCCTTGCTCTGCATGGGTAACGCTGCATCGAGGGTGGCTGTTGTCGATGTGTTCCTGGTTCGAGCCCAGGTAGGGGCGAGGAGATGGACGGAAGCTATTCTGTTACACTGGCAATACTAAAGTGCCAATAAGAACATCCAATAGTCAAAGGTATATGAAATACAAATGGTATAGAGAGAAATAGTCCTATAATAACTACAACCTAAAACTTCTTACCTGGGAATGTTGAAGTCTCATGTTAAAAGGAACCACCAGCTTTCATGTTCTCATGTTCTGAGCAAGGACCTTAAACGTTAGCTTTGAGTGCCATGGCACATATTGCACTTTTACTTTCTTCTCCAACACTTTGTTTTTGCATTAGTTAAACCAAATTGAACGTGCTTCATTCTTTTTTAGGCTAAATTGATTTTATTAATGTATTATATCATGTTTAAAATAAGTGTTCATTCAGTATGGTTGTAATTGTCATCCTTACAAATAAAAAATTGGCCAATTTAATTGGCATTGGCTTTTTTTGGTCCTCCAATAATTGTATCGGCGTTGAAAAATCATAGTCGGTCGACCTCTAGTGTCATCACAGCAGCTGGTGTCAGGTTATTGTGCTTGGAGGGAGGGAAAATTACGAGTGAAATCACTTTGCTTTCATCCCACCTTGTTGAATTTAACACGAAGCGTCCTCTCACGAAGCGTCCTTCTTACAGATTGGACCTCCCTTTTTAAAAAGGCATTGGTAATAGATTTTTTCCACATGCCATTGACACTTTGCTATATACTGAACAAAAATATAAACGCAACAATTTCTATGATTTTACTGAGTTACAGTTCATATAAGGAGATCACTCAATTTAAATAAATAAATTAGGCCCTAATTTATTGATTTCACATGACTGGGCAGGAGTGCAGACATGGGTGGGCCTGTGAGGGCATAGGCCCACCCACTGGGGAGCCAGGCCCAGCCAATCAAAATTTGTTTTCCCCACAAAAGGGCTTTATTACAGACAGAAATACTCAGTTTCATCAGCTGTCCTGGTGGATGGTCACAGACAATTCCACAGGTGAAGAAGCTGGATGTGGAGGTCCTGGGCTGGTTAAAGTGGTTAAACGTGGTCTGCGGTTATGAGGCTGGTTGGACGTACTGCAAAATTCTCTAAAATGACATTGGAGGTGGCTTATGGTAGTGAAATTAACATTAAATTCTCTGGCAACAGCTTTGGTGGACATTCCGTCAGTCAGCATGCAAATTGCACGCTCCTTCACAACTTGAGACATCTGTGGCATTGTTTTGTGTGACAAAACTGCATATTTTAGAGTGGCAAAGGAGAAATGTTCACTAACTCTTCCTCGTGGACCAGTGGCAGGCAGCCCTCACGGTGATCTCCCCTGTCAATGTATTTTTGTGTAGAAGACATGAATCACAATTATTTTTAGCTAGCAAATATAGTTAGGGTTAGGG
The DNA here is from genome assembly GCF_021184085.1 of Oncorhynchus gorbuscha. Classification (NCBI taxonomy): domain Eukaryota; kingdom Metazoa; phylum Chordata; class Actinopteri; order Salmoniformes; family Salmonidae; genus Oncorhynchus; species Oncorhynchus gorbuscha. Next base: position 18,586,771 of record NC_060181.1, on the reverse strand, counting down.
ATAGCATAACTTAACCAAGCTAACGAAAATACACACACTCAGGTAGAGTCTGTCAAAGTTACATCATTTTACGAAGTAACTAGCTAGCTACAGTTAATCGTTAAATTAGCTAGCTAATGATTGTAGCTAGCTAACGTTATCTGTCACTGACTTGTTACTCACCGTAATAGTTGTCTATGTAGCTTCCTATATACATCTTGAACCCCTTTTCATTCTTGCTAGCTGGAGTCTCGGAGGCTGATGTAACAATTCAATGTACAATATTAATTTGAGGCAAGTCCTGAAGACACCTAGTAAAAAAACTGCGACATAGTGGTAGTAACGTTATATCGTCGGTAACAACTAGACTGACCGGAAATTGCCAAAACGATAGGAAGTGTGTAGAACGTTCGATCATGGAATGTGCATAAGGCCTATTGTACGCCTCCATACCATCTCACTGTTTCAACCACACACACACACACAAAGTGCTTCCTGGGAGAACAATGAGTGCCGATTTCTGGCACAGTCCTGTGGTCTCATGGCCCCATTCACAGGAGTAATGCAGCGTCTTTAAATCCCTAGAATCACAAAGGCCTGCGAGCACTAACTGACCCAGAGAGGGGTCTGAGAGGCTGGGGCTGGTACATAGGTTAAATTAGACTTATCTAGAGCAGCATTTCATAACTTTTTCCATTCCGGGACCATCACAGTCAAGCTCTTGAGAGCTACCATTCGCAGTGGCACTTTTGTTTTCTTTTACCGCTATATCTTGCCGGTCACTTTTAGCAGTCAATGTAACTCATTAAAGTCTTATTATAATAATAAACCATTTGTGATAAGTCATGTAAAATTGATTGCTTACACTGGTCTTTGCTTGGTAAAAACTGTGTGGATATCTGCTCTGTACTCGACTGGTGGTTTTTACAGATGAGCAGAAGTGAAGTGGAGCATATGGTCGTTATCAGGAGTCAAAAGCTACCAGGAGAATGGGCGGTGTGTGAGCTACCATCTTTTTACAGTTGCTCTTTATTGCTGCGGCAAAATTTAACTTGGGCCTGAGGCTCCTGCAGACCTGTTCTAAAAGGACATTTAGTGTAGTTAATGAAGCTGTAGAGCACTTCAGGACCGATTTTGTGATATTGATTTAAAGACAGGAAGCATCTTCCTCTGGCTTGTATATAAAGCCTAGATCTCCTGTAGAAGGGTGTGTGTGTGTGTGTGTGTGTGTGTGTGTGTGTTACAGCATTAGACCTGTGCTGCGTCAGACTCCTCTGACCCACTTTTCACTGAGAGCTTGAGTAAGTAGGGCTTCGCTTGAGAGGAATTACTTTCCTGTGCGCCCACTGCTCGCTCGCTCTCTTTCTCTATTGTTACCTAGTGACACTTTCATCATTGGTAGGGTTTGTATTTTTTCAAATTTGTTGCCCTGAATGAATTTGTATTTTGCTATAATGTGTAACACTAGACGTTCATCACGGTTTTATTTTGTTTTGGAAAGTTTCACTATTGTGTTAAATGTCTCCCTTTTATTCTCTCCATCTCACTCTCCACTTTCTCTCCAACAGCAGCAGCCTGGCCTGATTAGTCGAGTGACAGACACAGTCAAGAGCATCGTTCCTTCTTGGCTGCAGAAATACTTCAGGAATGGGGAGGCTGCAGAGGGGGGAGGGGCCATAGTGGGGGCGGAGCAGAACAGCCAGGCCCCTCCCCCAAATGGCAGCGAGGAGGTAGCACCCCTTCCTGATGGACGGGACACTCCGGAGCCCTGTACCAGCAATACAGGTTAGTAGATATGGTGTCAGCCAATCAGCATTCAGGGCTCCAACCATTCAGTTTATAATATTTGTTAATGTTTCATATTTTGTGTTAGGATTGTAAAGCCTAATTCTAGTAGTTGGACTTGCCTTGGGACTTATGTGCAATTTTGAACCTCAAAATATGTATCAACCCATCTTAACCCTAGTTATTTCTCCTCAACATCCCCAGAACCTTCGACAAGCAGGGCATCCCTGAACTTCCAGGATGTTCTGTCAAGGCCCCCCCTCAACCGCTCTCACCTCCATTTCCCCTCCTTGGACACCTCCCTGGCCCGCAGGGGCCCTAGCTCTCTTTTCTCCCAGCCCTCCACCTCCTCTGCCCCCTTCGTTGGGGCCTCGCCCAGCTTCTCCCTTGTCAAAGAGATCAAGGACAACAGCTCACAGCACGAGGACGACAACATCTCTACCACCAGCGGCTTCTCTTCACGTGCATCAGACAAAGGTAATGTGTGTTGGGGATTGTGTGTGTCAAAAGTATGGAATCCCGTTTTGGCCACTAGCAATCCTTTTGAGGTCTTGAGTCGGCAGAAGAGATTTTTATGGTAGGATGTGGCTTTGAGAAATGTATCTCAAATCTTGAATATAGGATTTTAGGATCTAGTCGGTACTGCTAAAATTCAGTCCTTTGTTGCATGACACATTTTGTATGAATACTCAAATTTGAATCTTATCTGTAAGTCGCTCTGGATAAGAGCGTCTACTAAATGACTTAAATGTAAATGTAAATCTGTCCCCAGATGTACCTAATTCGAAGACCGCATCTCTACCCCAGCTCTGGTCCCCGGAGATGGACCGGACCCACTCTGGGCCACAGCAGTCCCAGTCCAGTCTCAAGAAGCCTGCGTTCAACCTGTCTGTCTTTGGGACGTCCTCCACTGTGAGTGTCAGTCAGTCAAGTCAGTCCTCCACTGTGAGTGCCAGTCGAGAGTCCACAAACTACTCGCTTAGCTACTGATGTTCAGTTGATTTACTTTGACTAGTTGATCATTTTAACAGAAAAACCAACATGCATACAGTGCCCAATAGAAAGCTTACACCCTTATCTTTTTTCCACATTTTATGTTAAGTGGAATTTTAAAATTTTTATTTTTCATTTGATCTACACAAAACACTCCCATAATGTCAAAGTGAAAAGAAAATTATACAAATTAATTCATTTTTTAGAACTAAGATATAGTCACTGTATAAGTATTCACCCCCTTTGTTTAGGCAAGCCTAAATAAGTTCAGAAGTAAAATTTGGCTTAGCAAATCACATAGTAAGTTATATGGACACACTCTGTGTAAAATAATGGAGTTTAAATTCTTTTTGACTACCCCTTCTGTCCCTCATGCATACAACATCTGTAAGGTCCTTTAAGCACATATTAAACTACAAAGACCAGGGAGCTTTTTGAAAGCCTCATAAAGGGCAGTTATTGGTAGATGGATAACAATAACAAATCAGACCCTGAATATCTCTTTAAACATGATCAAGTTAACAGTTATGCTGTGGGTGATGTATTAAACCACACAGACACATCAAAGATGAAGTTGTCCTTCTGAACTGAGCTGCAGGACCGGAATGAAACTGCTGAGGCCATTTGGTGATTTTTAAAATGGCTACGAAGTTCAATGGCTGTGATGGGATAGCTGAGGACGGATCAACATTGTAGTGACTCCACAATAATGACCGAAATGACAGCTTGAAAAGAAGAATACAAATAGCCAGAATAAAAAATATTCCAAAACATGCATATGTCTGCAGCAAGGCACGAAAGATATACGTCAAAGGAATCCACTTTTTGCAAAGCCCTATGAAAACACAACACATCACTGAGTAACTGCCTTCTTATTTTCAAGCATGGTGGTGGTTGCATCATGGTATGGGTGTTCTTGACATCAAGACTTGGCAGTCTTTGTCGATGGATTTTTAAAAAACTGGATAAAACAACGTGATGGAGTGTTGTGTATTGAGCTTAGTGGTGGTGGGCATGTTATGGCGTTCATGTTTGCCTGCGCAAATAGCCTAAACATTGCTGTCTAGCCATGATCCCCAACACCTTGACCGAGATTTAAAAAAAAAATATATATATATATATATATATATGACTCTCAGCTGTAATCGCTGCCAAAGGTGATTCTAACATGTATAGACTCTTACCTAATCAAGGTATATTTAAGCAATGAGGCCCGAGGAGGTGTGCTATATGGCCAATATACCACGGCTAAGGGTTGTCCTTAAGCGCAACGCAGAGTGCCTGGACACAGCCCTTGGCTGTGGTATATTAGCCATATACCACAAACCCCAGAGGTGCCTTATTGCTATCATGAACTGGTTACCAATTTAATTATAGCAGTAAAAATAAATGTTTTGTCAGTCTGATATACCACAGCTGTCAGTCAATCAGCATTCAGTGCTCAAACCACCCAATTTAGAAGTGTTTTGTATTTAATTAAAAATATGATTTTTATTCCACTTTGACATTATAAGAATTTGTTCTTAACGGACTTGCCTAGTTAAATAAAGGTTAAATTAAAAAAACATTACAAAATTACATGTGTTTTGTAAAGGATCTTCACAAAATACTGATAATATTAAATCCATTTGAATCCCACTTTGTAACAAAATCAAATGTGACGAAATCCAAGGGGGGTGTTGACTTTCTATAGGATCTTGGAAACTCTGGCTTTTGCAGCATTATTTAAGATTGTGTTTTTTAACATTGGGCATTTGTGTTCTTCTCCACTAGTCTACGATGAACAGTTCAGTGCTGAATTCCAGTCAGTTGGGGGATTCCCCCTTCTACCCAGGGAAGACTACCTACGGGGGAGCGGCTGCTGTTAGAACAGCCCGTTCACGCACAGCCATACCGTACCAGGTAGTTCTCTACAACTCAACAATGTTTCCCTATTGATTTTCTCCTAGGCAAGAAACAATATTCTGTGGGAAATTTGACTGCTATATTTTCCCCTCTAGGCTCCATTGCGGAGACAGATCAGGGCCAAGCCTGCTGGGGCTCAGCCCTGTGGGGTGACCAGCGCTACCGCCCGACGCATCCTACAGTCCCTGGAGCGCATGTCCAGCCCCCTCGCTGTGAGTACACATGTTTTAATTGAATATGGAATCTTCAGATTAGCAGGAACATTGGCTTACTCAGCCTGGCACAATGGTTACAGAACCGTTCTATTTTATTGTGTAGACCTTTCAACCTCAGTCAGCTTTATACCTTACATTTTCTATTCTATTTCTGGAAAAGTGATTTGAGAAGTGGTGAATCCTCACAAGGAAATGAAGTTAACATCTCAACTTGGCTACCAAGTAATTGTAAATATTGGTCGTTTATGTTAACAAGTGCATCACAGTTGTGTGTTTGTCTTAACAGGATGCCAAGAGAATCCCCTCTACAGTTTCCTCTCCCTTATCAACAGTAAGTGATGAGTATTTCTCTTTAAATGTTTTAGATCCTCCATTGTTGTCATGATCTCACAGTTATTTCTCCTATGTCCTTCAGTCACTGGATGGCAGCACTCTACACCTTTCACATTTTCAGGCCAAAAAGAAACTGGTAAGTGTTTATTTTCGAAACACCCTTTACAAAATCTCTTGACACTGACAATTGACATTATTGCTGGTCTCCTCTCCTCTACGTGTGTTTGTTAACCAGTTTTCTCCCAGCTGTTTGTCCACAATATTATGAACCCCAACAGCGGTTAGTTGGTGTGAACAGTGGTGTCATTGTTAGTTCCTCCTGCCCCTTTTATTCCTGTCTGCTGAAGTTAATGGGTGTCAGGCTGGGGCAGCTGTTCACCACTGCTCTGCTGTGTTTATGCGCTGAGTCTGTGAGCAGGCGTGTGTTTTAAGTAAGCGGGTGTGTGTGTGTGAGTGAAGAGTGTGTTTGTAAGCATTTGTGAGCATGTGTGTCTCTTTGTGTTGGTATCTAGTAGGGTTAGCTATGCCAAAGCTGGATGGCTGTCTGTAACTGTTAAATGGTCCAGTTGTGACAGCTGGTCACTAAGCTCTGTCAATGGGCTGATGAGAAGTAAGGGGGTCTGACAAGACTGTCCAGATCCATAGATGGCTTTTTGGGGCAGAAGGCTCAAGGCTGGTTCCTCTCAATGTTGTGGCCATATTGACTAAGTGCTACCTTTTTTGAGATTTCTCAAGGACCATGCAAACATTTTGTTACAATGAAAGTTTGGCAGTGGTACGTGCCAGTTTATTATAACTTTTATTTGGCCAGATTAATCCAGCTGTGGATAATGGCCATATATGGATTGGAGAGCTGAGACAAACATTTTAATGTTGTACATTTGTGTGTGCTCGCGGGCCTGGGACACCTTGTTTTGAGTATTTATCGGACGTTTTTGTGTGTTCGCCCTCCAGCTGGACTCTCCCCTCCCTCCAGTCCAGAAGCTGGTGATCCCGGCGGCAGCGTCAGTGTCGGGGAACCGTTCCATGTCCTTCAGGCCCTCTCTGACCCCTGGGGGCCTGGCTCGAACCCCTAGAGACACGGTGAGGACCCCTAGCACCACCTAGTCAGCTAATGGCTTCTACGTATCCATCCAACTACCGCAAATTAACTATAGATAATGTGTTGGGAAGTTTTCCCCGAACTCAGACCGTCAATGACTGTTTCTACATGTTGAATCGGGACCAACTACAATGTCCAGCGGCGATCAACTGAGACCACACACCGTGCTGATCCATTTAAGACCTGTCCATAGATGGTTGGATAGATGTTTAGAAGCCTTTACAAACTAAGTCTGTTTTATTGCAGAGTTGCTTTCCAAATTACAGCCAGACTGCTGCTTGCGTTTCATGTTCCACCCTGCTTTGCCTCCAGCCCACAAGACAATCCCCTCTGATTCCTGAAGCAGTGGCAGGTCCTTCTCAAAGCACAAGCAGCATTCTACCCACCTACCCTCTGTCCAGCACTCCTGCATTCAGCAGCACAGGGTCAGGAGGTGGGAAGATGAAGAGGGAGAGGACCAGCACAAGACCCTCTTCCAAACGTCCTGAAGACCAGGTGGATTCTCCGTTCTCACTCTCTGTGACTCCTCTCCTTTCTGGGGAGAAAAGTTTGGTTTCCCGGCAAATGATAAACAAATGATTTTGGTTCTAAATCTCTTCAGAAAAGGTTGAAAGTGAGATTTAAAAATACCCCTTCTGTGTAGAAATGATCTGGTGCTGCATGCTGTTTTAAATACTCTATTTGACTCTCTCTTCAGATCGCTGAGCTATCGGACCTGCCAGCCATCTCGCTCCCCCATAGCCCGTCCTTCAGTCTGCCCAGCTTCAGCTTCTTCCAACCTCCCACCGCCACAGTCACGCCCACTGCCGCTCTCACTACCTCACCTGTCCTGGAGGAGCCCTTCCCTAATAAGGTCCGTCCAGCTCCATTTGCTTACATCCCAAATGGCACCCCATTCCCTATATGGTGCACTACGTCTGACCCTATTCCCTATATGGTGCACTACGTCTGAACCTATTCCCTATATGGTGCCCTACTTGTGACCAGGCCCTGTAGGATGCCATTTGGGATGCAGGCTTTGACATTGACTTCCACTGGCTTTATTTCAATGTGTTCAGTGTTCATCCTAATAACCATGAAGGCCTAGTGAATAAATAGTGTGACGTCTGCTGAAACTGACCTGGGTCAGTTGTCGTCTTTATTCCAGGTGCCACCGACTACAGCCCCCTCTACCCCTCCCTCCACACCTTTCACCTTCTCCTCCCCCATCGTCATGGCAACTGCTGCTAGCCCACCGTCCTTCTCCCCGTCTGTAAGTCCCACAGCTTTACTGCAGCTTGAGTATGCCTGCTGTGATGACAGTATTACCCCTATAGAATATTATTGTTTCTGTTTTTGACACTCAACAGTGAGTTCATATTCTTACTTCTGTACCAGGTATTGAAACCAAACCTTGCACTGTCGGATGTTGGTAATTTTTTTGTCTTTCAGTCTGGATTTACCTTCAGTGCACCTGTAGTGAAAACGGGTCTGTCACTATCCAACGGGAAGATGGCCACCCCAGTATTGGCAGCAGGTAAGCTTGGATCAACTCCAGGATAAGAACAAGATCAAGATCCAAACCTTGACGTAAAGGGAAATAAATTTAATAGCTAATAGTTGTTTCCATTGTTGTCTCTGTAGTGAAGCACGCTGCAAGTGAGAGCATGGATGAGTTTGAAGGGCCATATAAACCAGCCAAGGTGTTGAAACAGGGCAGTGTTCTGGACCTCCTGAATGGACCTGGTGAGAATTACCTTGAATGATTTATCTTGATGACACATGTCCGTTGCCATAAACTGGTACTATATCAGCTGTCATGACGGTTATGGCAACTGTTATGTTGCCAATTTAATGGGAGGGTTCAAATAGTGCCATTAGTTTTCTATTTTGTTTTAGTGGTTTTTAACCCCTTGTCTTCTTCCCCATAGGATTTGCCGTTCCTGTTACTCAGACCTCCCCTGTCCCCAAAGCCCACCAGGAGACCCCAGCACTGTCCACCAACACCCCCTCCCTTGGGGACTTGTTCAAAGCGACAACCGGTTCCTGGGATTGTGACACTTGTGTGGTGCAGAACAAACCCACTGACACCAAGTGTGTGACCTCTGTGACCCCACAACTAAACTCCGGCCCCTCTTTAGCAAAAACTGACAGTATACCCTTGTTGTCCGGGCTGGAGGGTTCCACCACCACCACTACTCCCGCTGCAACTTTTGGGGCCTTGTTCACAAAGCCTGCAGGAAGCTGGGACTGTGACACTTGTCTGGTTCAGAACAAGCCTGATGCTGTCAAATGTGTGGCCTGTGAGACAACCAAGCCTGGGACTGGAGTTAAGGCCTCACTGACTATGCCTGCCTTCTTGGAGGCTAAGACTCTGCCCGCTGCTGCCCCACTCCTGGGCTTTGGAGACAAGTTTAAGAAGCCAGAGGGAGCATGGGAGTGTGGCGTGTGCATGGTGCAGAACAAGGCGCAGGACACCAAGTGTGTTTCCTGTGGGATCGCTAAGCCAGGTAGTGAGACGAGAGAACAACCTGGTGCTTATTATTTTATTTTTTAAGTTGCCCCATACTGCTATCTTGGCCAAATGTTCAGTTTACATCAGAAGATCTTCAAGGAAGTGTTTAAATGATGTGAATCTGATGCAAATTTACGTGTTTATATTTTTGCTGATCGCTCATATCTTCATCTACCTAACAGGAGCAACGGCTGCGCCTCCATCTCTAACTCCCACCCCTGTCAGCGCCACTCCTCTACTAGGCTTTGGGGCCCAGTTCAAGAAGCCAGAGGGAGCGTGGGAGTGTGAGGTGTGCTGTGTTGAGAACAAGGGAGCAGACAAGGAGTGTGTAGCCTGCCAGACCCCCAAGCCTGGAGCTAAAGTAGAGCCCAAAGGTATGTACAGCTGTCAACTGCCATCTTTGTGTGTTCTAGAGGCTTTGTCATTTTAGCGAGATCTTTGCTTTTTATTGAGGATTCTGATACAGAATTCTGAACTCATTAATGTGATCCCTGGTTTCTTTCAGCATTTGGTTCCTCATCGTTTGGGATCCAGTCCTCTTCTGACTCGGGGGGATTCAAGTTTGGCATGGGGGCGTCATCGGACTCAGGTTCTGGGGGCTTCAAATTCGGCGGCACCCTCTTGGACTCCTCATCTTCAGGGGGCTTCAAATTTGGTGCATCTGCCTCATCGGACTCTACCTCGACAGACACCAGCAGCTCTGCAGGCTTCAAATTTGGAGGCTCCTCTGAGGGATGCAAATTTGCAGCTTCAGCTGCTTCCACCCCTGCAGTGGACGAGGGGAAGAAGGCTGAAGCCCCCGGTATGGGTGCCGGGTTCAAATTCGGCGTCGGCGGTGGGCTCTCGTTCGGCACTGCGGCAGCTGCTAGCACGGAGAGCAAACCCCCTTACAGTGGGTTCTCCTTTCATCTGGTGGCAACCTCTGATTCCTCCTCCTCTACTTTCAGCCTCCCTGTTTCTACAGAGAATGACAGTGGAGCTTCTACAGAAACCACGACTACCACCACCACAGCAGCAGCACCTATGTTTGGGAAGCTGGCTGAAGCCAAGGCTACTGCGCTGACCACACCACTAGGGGGCAGCATATTCAGGGAATCACTAGAGAAAGACAAGGCCCCTTCTTTCACCTTTGGGAAGCACGAGAAGGAGGTTGCTTCTATGGGTTCTGGGTTCCTGTTCAGTGTTCCTAGTAAAGAGGGGGTGGCATCAGCTCCATCTACAGGCTTTTCCTTCAGTAAGCCAGACGCACCTAAAGACCAGCCCAATGCACCTGCCTTGGCCTTTGAGAAGCCGGAAGACCAGAGTGAGACCCCAGCAGCAGAAGCCCCTAAGCCCTCATTCAGCTTTGGGCAAAGCACAATAGGTGAGAGGAATACTCTGCTGCAGTAGTTAATATTGTTATTAACCTGTTTTGTATTTGTTGATTTTATGAATGGATGTTCTACTATGGAATTTATTATTTTTTTGGTGCTATTTTTATTTTTCACTATTTAACTGTTTGTAATTAATGTAAACACTGTCTACACTTAAACCATGATATAATTCTTCACTTAATTCCATTGTTTTCTTTGTAGATGCTGCAGCCCCAAAGCCAGCATTTGGGTTCATGGCAAGCACCACCACCACCTCTTCTTCAAGCAGCTCTACCCCTGCCTCAGCCCCCATCCCGGCCCCCAGTACCTTCCTGTTCGGGCAGAGTGCCTCTACTGAGGCCACCCCAGCCAAGTCCTTCTTGTTTGGGCAGAGCCAGGACAGCCTGCCTGCCCCTGCAGTCTCTCTGAACCCTGGCCCGGCTCAGCCCTTCCTGTTTGGGTCTGGACCTAATGCTGCTGCTCCCTCCTTCACTTTTGGAGCAGCTGCACCCTCCACTGCAGGTTGGTTCCCTTTAGGACTTCTTTTAAAGGGGGTTTTCCACCCCTGACGTGCCACTGCATCATTTTACTCATCTGCAATTTATAGAATAACAACTATAGCTGTTAACGGCTTTGACCAATGATTGACCAAATATGTTTTACCACTTTAGCACTCTTGTTTTAGTTGGCTGAAATGTAGTCTGTGAATGATAAAACACTTAACCACGTCTCTCTCTCTGGTCAGCTCCATCAGCAGCCCCTGCTCCATTTGTATTCAGCCCTGCCTCCTCCACTGGGTTTGGGTCAGGACAAGCTCCCAACTTTGGTCAGGGCACCCCTCATACCAGTGCCCCAGCGTTTGGTTCCCCTGCCCCGTCCCCCTTCTCTGCCACTGCCTCCCAGCCCCCTGCCTTCGGAGCCAAGCCCAACTCTGTCCCTGTGTTTGGCCACCAAGCCAACTCCACTCCTGCTTTTGGCTCATCTGTCCCCACCACACCAGGTGGGTTACTATTGTCACATTGTTTGGGGCTGTTTTTTGTGTATGTGTGTGATTTCTAAAAATACATTTGAGCCACTCAGTCTGATTGCAGTGTGATTAAAATGTAATCATGCAATGTCAGAGTCCCTTTTTTATGCCTGATGTTATGGTTTTACCAGGTGGAGGTTTCCAGTTCGGCGGAGCCAGTGTGTTCGGCACCTCCAGTAACAGCACGGGGGTGTTTGCTTTCGGAGGGGCACCAGGAGGGTCCCCCGCCCCTTCTGCCACACCCTCCATCGCAACCCAACCCAGTGCAACTGGAAGTGGTTTCAACTTCGCAGCGCCCCCTACCTTTAATATTGGGTGAGTCCAACAGCTCTGACTCCTGAGAAAGGACCGTTGGATTGGTGCAAATTCAACTGCCCATACATTCATATTCTCTCTGAATTTCTGCATGGACTGATTTAGTGCATGCATTCAGTTATTAGCCCCAATTGTGACGATAATGATGAAAAAAATAACTCCCAAGTTATTGGATGCGTGTGTGCGCTACATTTGAAACAGGTGTTGATGATAATGTCATATCCCCTACTACAGATCAAAGAGCACCACCTTCACTGCAGCTGCCACCGGACAGCACTCAATCCCCGGTCGCAAGATCAAAACAGCCGTCCGACGTAAGAAGTAAAACATCCATCGGACTAGACTTCAAATCAAATCTTGACCCTTTCAAGCAAAGGCGGGACTGCTTCCTCTGGACAAACACTGAAGTACTTAGGGGGTTCATCAAAGCATCCTTCACATGCTATCTGGGGATGTATGGGTTATACTCTGATGTGGGGGGGTGGAGACCTCAAAGAACCTAGAGAGAGGGACCCTTGTTCAGGACATGTCAGACTTCAATAACCTATGACAGCAAAAACAACCACACAATCAAGTGAGACTTCTGCTTAACAAAAGCAAAGATATATATTTTCAACATCTGCAAACGTCAGCTAGAATTTAGGCATGACTTTTTGTGATTAAAATAAAGGCAAAAGTGTAAAAAATATTACTGTTGCGTTGATTAGGTTATGAACTACAAAAGTTCATGCAGAGGTTAATGAGAGCTGTAGGGCAAATCCCAAATGGCACCCTATTCCCTATGTAGTGCACTTCATTTAACCTGAGTTTGAAGCAGTGCACAACATGGGGTATGGGATAGGGTAACATTTGAGACGTAGCCATGTTGTCAATGGCGTGTATGCTGTATGTACAGGTTTCTGTGTGCTGAATGACGCGTGCTTGTTATCCATGTACAGATTTGAGGTGTGTTTTGGTTTCTTTGTACATGCGGAGATGTGTGTGTCTGTGGCATGTGTGTATAAACTGAACGTACGTGTCATTCGTGGCAGCGGCTGTCAGACGGTCGAAGGTGAGAAACATGAATGTGTTTTAAATGGTGGGGAAGGAGAGGACCGTTACTCCTGCGCTGTGGAGGTTGGGGCCGGAGGCTGATGCCTGAAGTTTCCTCCGACTTTGTAAATCTGTAGTTCCAAATCTGTTCTTATTGTTTTGTGGGGGGTTTTACCCCTTCCTGTTGGTCTCCCATCTCCTTAATTTTCATATTCTCTCCCCTTTATTCTGATTCATATTCTGTCTGCCTCTCTTAATTGGCCTTTGAATATTATTATAAAAACCTGTAAATAGTGTTTGTTTTTTTATCTGTGAAGTTGAATGTGTAATGTCGCGTTTACGTGCTTGTCGGCACTAGGAAATTTCCGACTTGCTGGTTGTAGTTAGTTACATGCAGCGTTCAA